>NC_135783.1:173836446-173998946 GCF_051106095.1 Pogona vitticeps | reverse complement strand
TTCAGTGTAAATAATAGAGCAAGCATACCTTGCATACATTTAGAATGGTGTAAACATATATGAACTTTATTTGTGAATTCCATGGAAATAGCTGTTAGAAAAGAGCTGGGTCTTATTATTCTGAATGTTGTAGGAGAAAAGCGGCAGTAACCACAAACCTCTACAAATGTGATACAAGACATGTCTTAACGTGCTTGTGTATGTGACGTTGTATGAGGTTATGTATCTATTTGTTTTGTGATTGGCCTATTCAAGGCAGCTAGGCACATAGCAATGAGACAAAACAGTTTCTATTGCTGTTCAGTTCAAGGTCACTAACAGCCAGCAGCTCGGGTACCTGGAGTGCTCTGTAATGGGTTTTACTACTCTACAGCATAAAAACTGAAACAGTACATTCTGGAATTGGTGGAGGTGAAACAACGGGTGCTAAATTTCTCAGGTTCTTTTTGAAACAATACTTGTTGAGCCTCAGTGCCTCTTGCCCAGCTGTTAAAACAAACATCCTATGCATCTGTATAAGATATGTGTGTCCTCAAAAGCGATAGCCAAGGGTAACCATATGGGCAGGGGGATTGGTTTTATCGAAGCTTTTAAACATTTCCACAGGTATGCATGTTATACAGTCATCTGACAGTGTCAGATAATTGTCTGCTGACATGTGGTGAGAATTTCACTATCTTGTATGTGTTTGTGTGTGCGCATGCGTACGCCCAAAACATATAGGCTATGGCACCTCGAAGACTACCATGGATTACAGCCCGTGTCCTCAAATACCATTGTGTCTGAAGAATAAGATTTAATCCATAAATTCTCACACTAAAAAAATCCTGTTAGTTTTTAACTCTTTTACTTTAACTCTTTTTATTTATTTATTTATTTTGGGAAAATGCTGAAACAGACTAACACTGCTACCCTACCTTACTAGAAGCTAGAATAAGGAGAATTATGCTGAAATAAAAAAACCCACAAAGCTTTCCTGTTGCTAAATAGTCTGATCCAAGGGCTAGTAATACAGTTCCTTTCCTTATAACTAAGAGATTTTATTCCCCATGAGACATGTGACTCGGGGTGTGATTAGACAGCTGAATTATCCTGGCCTGGATCAGTTGTGATTATGCTAAACTGGGTCATTTTGAGGTGCAGTGTGTCATTTGGGAGGAATGTGGTGGTGCTGTGAGTTAAACCACAGAAGCCTCTGTGCTGCAAGGTTGGAAGACCTGCAGTCGTAAGATCAAATCCACGCGATGGAGTGAGCTCCCATCGCTTGTCCCAGCTCCTGCCAACCTAGCAGTTTGAAAGCATGCAAACGTGAGTAGATAAAAAATAGGTACCACCATGGTGGGAAGGTAACGGCGTTCCATGTCTAGTCACGCTGACCACGTGACCACGGAAACTGTCTATGGACAAACTCTGGCTCTACAGCTTGAAAACGGGATGAGCACCGCCCCCTAGAGTCAGACACAACTGGACTAAATGTCAAGGGGAACCTTTACCTTTTACCTTTTACCTTTGTCATTTGGGCTGCCCTTGTTCAGCATGATCAAGACTGATCTTTGAGAAAGTTTCTTATTTCTCAAATACAGGTAGGATTGCTCCATTTTCGTTTGGTTCCAGCATGTGTGGGATCAAACCAATGTGGCTGGCTAGCTATTTCTTTGGGGAAACTGCTTAATGATGCTGAGAAATTGAAAGTTTCTTAACCACTCACCTTTGGAGGGAAAGGAGACAAAGCTTTCCATTTCTTTTTAATTGTAGCTAACCGACATAGCACATAAGTGATGCTTTGACAATATTTTGGGGGAAAAAAACTTTCAAAGCATTGCTGATACAGTAGCAACAATAAAAAAAGAAATGCACAACTTCTTTTCATTTGCCCTCCAAAGACAAATGGAAAGAAAGCTTTCTATCATCATCATAACCTTTATTGGCTTAAAAACGTACAGCAAACATCAATCTTCAAATAGATGGGGGATATATACCCCGTAGGAAACAAATCAAAAGGCCTCAGTGCAAAAAGAATATAGCAGTAGTTTCAAGGTAACACCTAGTTTCAAAGTAACACCTAGTTTCAAGGTAACATCTAGCCATTGTTCATAATCTGTAACTTATACAGAAATGAATAATTAATTATATCCAATAAGATTAGACAGGTGGGTTTGGAGAAAACTGAGTTCTATGCTGCTGAATTAATAAACAAATACATCTGGCTGGCTGGCTGGTGTAGAATTTATTCACACCTTGTAGAAGATTGCCTCCTCTGCCTGTCTGGTAAAACTAACAAGGATTGATTCCGGGTTTGAAGAGTGAATGTCATTGTACATGGCACCGTAGAGAAGCATGTGCTCCAGGGACTCTATGGACCCAGAGTTGCAAGGGCAGAGCTATGTTTCCAGAGGTTGTGAATTAAATCCACCATGGTCCGCACCTTTTGTATGAACAGTTTTAAACTAGGAGAATGTAAAGAATCAGACAAGACACCCCTAATTAAGGGGTCATCTGTGGCCACAAAGCATATTCTCAGCCAGTATTTAAAGGGTGTCAGCCACACTTGTGTCCCCAATCTGATTAAGCCTGCCTCCAGGCATAGAGCTGCATATGGCACACATTGACTATATTAGATTTGACATAACTGAGAGTCAATTTGTTACGGGAAAGATAGAGAACGCAGTTTTCAATTAGCTGTCTAGGGCCTATCTTAGTACATCATAGTAGTCCCATATCATCAGAGTATAACAGGATGGGAACTGCCAGGGAACCCAGTCTAGAACAATGACTAACAACCTCCAACAAGGAAGGAGTGAAATCATTGATGTACAGGTTAAAAAGGGTGGGGGAAAGGACACAACCCTGCTTAACACTCCTATTAACGGGGACCTGTTCAGAGAGGATGCCATGGCTCTATAAACAAATGAGGCATGTGTTATCCATATGCAGTCTCTGGATCAATAGTAGCAATCTCCTGTCTAGACCGGCTTCTTAAAGAAGTTCTCTATCAACTGAATCAAAAGCAGCTTCAAAATCTAAGAAAGCAGCATACAGGTGCGACTTAGCATGGGCCATTTGCTTGGCTATAAAATGGATCAGTACTAAACAGTGATCTATTGAAGATCTGCCTGCCCGGAAACCCACTTGTTCAGGGCCTAGATTGTTGTTATCACTTGTCCAGCTGATAAGCCAATTCAGCAGGTGATTGGCATAAACCTTCCCCACTGCCAATAGTAAGCTTATTGGTCTATAGTTGTCTGGAGATTTCCTGTCACCCTTTTTATATATGGGAAGGATTATGGACTGGGTCCAGGCCTTGGGCATCAGCCCAGGCCTGTCCACAGCTGTAAAAAGCTTAGTCAGGACTGGTACCCACCAATCCGCACTCTCTTCGAGCATATCAGAGGGCAGGAAATCAGGCCTAGATGCCTTCCTGGATTTTATATTAGCTAATAATTGCTTGATATTAGCTAATAACTGCAACAGAAACTGGGGACCAATCAGGTACTCCTGTGAGCATATCCTTATCAAACTGGGGTTCATTTTTACAATCATCACAGCAGAGTGACAGGAAGTACTGCTCCCAAGTGACAGAAGGGACTGGGGATATTGACAGTATTTTAATCTGAAAAAACAAACAAACCCAAAACTACTTCCCAGAATCGTTTGGGGTTCCTGAGTTTAATACTGTTGGATAGAAAGCTTTCCTATTTTTCAAAATTGCTAAACAGCTTCACCAAAGTGACAGCCAGCCAGCCACGTTGGTCTGAACCCACACATGCTGGAACCAAGCCAAAATGGAGCAATCCTAGCTGCACCAAAGAAATAGAAGCCACTGACAACTCAAAAAGGCACGGGCAGGCATTCATTGGGGGGGGGAGGGGGACTGGTTCATTGTGACACATATGTACGCCACTGAAAACAGAGCAAACCAGTCCATCCCCAACCCAGACTAAACTGCAGAACAAATGTCCATCTAATCATGCCCACAGTTTCACAACATTCTGCTTGTAGCTATGGATTTTCTGCCAAGCCTGGAAGTGCTGATTTTATTTATTTGTTTATTTATTTGCAATCCCAGAATCTCCCTCCAGCAAAATAATTTTTCAAAAAATTCCAAACTCCAACAAAAGAAATTTTATTTAGAATGTCATGTGAAGGTCTGATCATCAGTGTAGCTGGTCTTGAATGAACAAACTTAACTGTCTTTCAGAGTGTTCTGGGCTTTTAGTTCCACAGTCACCATACCACAGATATTACTCTCTTTCTAAATCCATTACTGGTTCGTACTGGAACAGATGTGTGTTACTGCACATCTTTATCAGTATAAGAACATCTGAGTCACCCAAGGATCTTGAGACAAAGGTTCATTTAACTTTGAACCCATTTATTCCTATATAACCAGCAAGTCTGTAAGAAACAAAATTCATACATTTCTCTTCCTGTCAAATGGGCTACTTCTTTCAGGATGCCTGAATGTACAGGATGTACAGTTATCCTAAAGCATTATCCCCTATTTATTCATAAATCTTTTCTATTGTGAAATTTATATTCTATCATCTACCTAGAGGTGTGTGAGTGGAGTGGGAGATTTACCTCATCCCAAAACGTTGGGGAGGTACTGTCGCAGCTGTACCATGAGCTGTCCCCACACAGTTATACTCCAACACAAGACCCCAAACCAACAGCCGTAAATGCAATGTTCAAGCACAAAGGTTAGCCAAACCACTTCCCTAATCAATATATGTGCTTTAGACTGAGCCTGAACAAACAAACCTTGTATCAGACCATGTCTACGGAGACCAGTTCCTGGAACTGGATAATGAGGACAGTTCAAACATTTTGTTTAGATATCAGGTACGACATGCCACTGAGATTAATAGCAATGGTTTTGGGTACAAGACCTTTAATCCAAACATGGGTTTATTCCTAAAACAGAGTGGCAATGCAAAATGGCAAAATGACTGAGCTACAAGTTAGGAACATCCTGGTTTGAAATTTACTATCTGCCATTAGCCTGCCTTTATCTGAGGGGAGTAATATTTTTCCTGCTGGAATCTCACCTCTGAAACATAGGAAGGGGGAAAAAAAGCTCCCTTATACTGAGACAGACCAGTGGCACATTTAGCCCAGTCCTGTGCACACTGTCTGGCAACAGGTCTTCAGGTTTTTCCAGTCCAACCGACAGATGCCAGGAACTGAACCGAGAACTTCCAACAGAGCTCTCTCACTGAACCACTGCTCCTCCCCTCATTCGGAATACACTATATTTAAAGTTATTTGTCTGAAGAAGTAGACTTGTCCACAAAAGCTCACATTAAAACATAGCAGTTAATCTTTAAGGTGCCACAACGTACTTGTCTTCTTTATATTTCAATTTTCCTTCATTTTTGCCCGACATGCACAGACTAACACGGCTTCTTCTTCTAAAACTATATTTAAATATGGCTAGCATTTAATCATTGTTTCGGCCCTGCTAGCTTTCTTCAGGCCAGAAATATCTTTTCTGCCATTTTCTATTATTTTAAAGGGTGCTTCTGAGGAGATCTAGCTATACGTATAAATGACGTAGCACCCCATCCCTGGACTTCTCAGGAGGAATCACTCCATCCTCATTCAGAAAAGGACCCAGGTGGTGAGCAACAAACTGCAAGTGGACCAACCGGCTGAGAGGTGGGGGGGGAGTGAACATGCAGCACCGGTAGTGTTGCATCAATGAATTTCGTCAGGGCCGACCAAATTAATTCATGCCCATCACTACTGTTAACACCACAGATGGCTCCTCCATCAATTCTCACTCCACTATTAAGATTCTTACCTGGTTGGATACCCAAAGGCTGGCAGTGCCACTCTCCAATTCCACGTCCATAACAATAGCACTGATATCTGACGCCCTGAACATGCTTATCCCACGAATCTCCAATCTGGTAAAAGGTCTGAGTTTCCGAATCTTGGCATTGGTCTAAAAACAGAAATCCAAATGGGGAAAGAGATAGTTATTTCGAGGGCCTGAGGCTTACAAATAAATCAGCCCTCTTCTCCTCCATGGAGACTTTTAAGATTTTAGAATCTAATTTTCCCCCCCCGGCACTCTAAAATGTCAAGGAAAGCCTCCACTCCTGAACAGAGAAGGCTTTCCTTTGCAAGATGGACCCCCCACACACACACACATCTGAAGTGTGTCTTTTACTTTTCCCCTCATCACAGGGACATCTTCAGACTCTCAGAGCCTTCCCTGGGATTACTAATGGAAGAGAAAGCCTGGCGGTTCTGCAGAATCAAAGCTAGATGAAGATGCTACTGGGAGTGCTATAGCAGTGAATGGCTTCTTTATTTTCAGTGCAAGGTACACATATTACACCTCCAAACATGCACAAGCTTCTCTCAGTCACATAGACGGCCAATCTCCTTGACAATACCAGATCCTAATTTTACTCAGAAGAGCAACCTTGAACCTATCCAGAAGAAAGAGCAATTTTTGTGAACACACAAAATAAGGAAAAAAAGAGGATGCTTGTAAACCTTTCTTTCCACTCAAAAGCAGCAGGAATTCAGTAAATACACTAAGATAGGAGCTTTCAAAGTTTGAATCCCTGCTCAGCCATAGAAACTCACTGGGGATGTGGAACTGGTAAAACGACTCCTTAAATGTCTCACTTACTTTGAAATCCCTATTAGAATTGCTATAAGGTGGTAGCAATTTGATGGTACATAACAACAAATATCTGATTTATAGACCTTAGAAAAGACTGCTTGGCAGCAATAATGCATATCAAGAAAGACTCTTGGGCATTATGCTTGAGTGGAAAGGGAGCAAGGAGATCCATTTGAAAAGGAACCATAAACTTTTCTAAGCCTTCAATTAGAACAAGCAAGCATATTTAATAACAAGTTTTAGTATGCTAGCATGTTAAAAATTAACTGAGCAAACCTCTTGGGAAAGGGAGAGTGATATACACCCTTGGGCGAACATCATATGTGAAGTAAACCAGCCTCTTTGCAGGAGCAACTAATGATATTCAAGCAGCTGAACAACTGCCTGGATCAGGCAGGCTTGGCTCCATCGGTATTCGTATTCACTGTAACAGAGTTCTGGATATCTGGAAAACCCAAAGGACTGTAATTCCAAATTCTGAATTCAAATCTGAATTTTGGTGCTAGTACACATCCCTATTTCAGAGTGAAATGCATGGCCAAATAGAAACAGCCAATGGTTTGTAATCATTTTTCATTTTCTAACTCATTGTCAAACAACCTTCTCTTTTTCAAAAAAAGCCATTGGCAGCAGTCACACATTAACTGAGATTCTGTACAACATTGCTGACAAAACCTGTGCATACTTCAACAAAGATGGACTTGAGCCCTAGTGCTTCATAAACTCTTGCCCGAAAAAAAAAAAAAAACCCTACGGATTAAATAATTAGAGATCAGGTTTCTGGGTGGCATCATTCAGTCAGAATTTGGGAGCTTTTTTTCTGGATAGAAAAGAATAATCTGTTCATTTTTAAGAGAAAACTAAGTTCAGCCATATTGTCAGCCTAGTTCAAAACTCCCCCTTTAGTCGCAGCAAAACACAGGCAAAGCCAGTCAATTAAATCAGACTTAGCCTCAGGTAAGATAATATTGGTTAAAGCAATCTTTGATAGATTTTGTTTGTTTGTTTTTGGTTCAGGAAACTGAGGTACCTGATGGTAAAAATGTTCAGACTGCACTTTAAGATTCCTGAACTTGGATTTCCCAAAGGAAGACCGAACGCCTTAAGCCTTGCGGACTACAAGAATCTGCTGAGGCAAGAACAGTCAAGAAGGGCCGGTGTCTGGTAGCGGCCACTGACAAATCTGGTCGGAAGGGATTGGCCATCCCAATGTGAAGGGCTGGGACTTGGGATTCCTACTGGATGTGGGAAAGGCTTCCAGTTGCTAACAGGGCACATGAGACCTTTTGGTGGCCTGAACTAGAAGGACATGCTTTGACAAAGCCTGCTCTTCTGTAAAATGGACCATTTTCTGAGAGATGCTGGGGCACCAATGATGAACAATTGATCCCTCAAGTGATGATTTTTGACCAGTGAAATTGTGTCAACCCATATCACAATTTCAGAGGAGGCATGTGTAATTTGGGAAAAAGGTCAACATTAATATAGACATTTTTATTTATGAAATGGAGTCAGGGTTATAACCACAGCTTTCTGAGCACTCTGCTTATTGGAAGCTGCACAGTCCCAGGGCACCCCTAGAAGAAGGGAACGGCCAACCGCTTCCGAGTTCTCTCTACCTGGGAAACCCTGGAAAAAGTTGCCGTAAGTCAGAGTTGACTTGACGGCGCATGATGATGATAGTGGCAATTATATGACATTTTGGAGGTCACTTGTTTCTAACAGCACATAACAAGTGGTGCAGTCACTTTCTAAATGTATGTGCACTGTCACTTGCCATATTCACAGAATTTTAAATACAGTTATTGGGGAGGTTGGCTTGAAGTATAATACTCTGGTGTTATCCAAAGAGGCGATGGGTTTAAAAGGCTGAGAAATACTGCCATGATCATTTTAATCAGAGAGGTTGCGCCTGTTATCCTTTCAATGATTACGTTGCCAAAAGGCTTGCCTGGGATGCGTCAGGTTCTTTATAAACTGTGCCTAGCGATGATCAACAGTGCCTAGATGGCACCATGGGAAAGCACCCCCCTTGGACACCTACATGGATTTTTCCAGACCTCACATCTGAATTTGCTGATTAAAAAGAAAAGGAAAAAGCTCCTTTGACTTCCAGGGCTAATGGTGTGCATGTATACACGATATTCATATCCTCTGCTCTTGCATATTGTAGTGGGCTATACTGGTAAAGAGGAGGGATATGTCTTGGCCCAGAGGAAGGTAACCTCTTCCATCCAAAGGTGGCGTCTTAACTTCCCAGGAACTTTCCAGGGACTGCATGACTGATCTTGGCATCATCCCTTGGGGAAAGCGGGGAAAGTAACCCAACACAACACACATGCATCCAGAAAGGTGTTTTGTTTTTGGTAACACATGCATTCATATGTATCCATAAATACATCCATTAATTTGCACTCTCTCATACACATATGAGCACACAAAGATTCCCCCTTCACACTGGAAACCTTTTAAGCTGCAGCAGCCCCCTCAATCACTCCCCCTTCCCCCCACCGCTATAGTTATGCCTCAAAACCACCTTCCATTTGTTTAGATAGAAGCTCTTTTCTAAACCTAATTGGGGGGGAGGGACAGGATTGTAATCATGAGGGACTTAAATTATTCTCACATCGACTGGGCCAATGCATGCTCGGGACAAGAAAGAGAGACCGGGTTTCTTGACATGCTAAGTGACTGTGCCTTGGAGCAACTTGCCATGGAGCCCACCCAAGGACAGGCGACTATGGATTTAATACTGTGTGGTACTCAGGACCTGGTTAGGGCCGTGAATGTCACTGAGCCGCTAGGGAATAGTGACCATGCAGCATGTCACAGGGCGGGGGGGGGAGAGTGACAAGCAAATGTGACACAAAAACCCTGGATTTCCAAAGGGCGGACTTCCCTCAGATGAGGAAACTGGTTAGAAATAAGTTGAAAGGGAAGGCAAAAAGGAACCAGTCTCTCCAGAGTGCCTTGGAGCCTGTTTAAAACAACGGTAGTAGAGGCCCAGCGGAAGTGCATACTGTACTGCAAAGGAAGAAGGGCTCAAGTATGTCCAAGAGGGTGCCAGCAGGGTTAACGAGCGGAGTCAGAGAGGCTTTGAAGGGCAAGGAGGGGTCCTTTTGTAAATGGAAATCCTTCCCAAATGAGAAAAATAAAAAGGAACACAAACTCTGGCAAATGGGATACATTAAGGCCAAGAGTAATCTTAGGCAGCATATTATTGAAACAGAAAGGCAGCAGGACCTTGGCATCATCATAAATAGGCTTATACTCGACAACGCACTGCTTCCACCCAAATTGGCTAAATATCTCTACTTACCCTTAACACCTAAACAATGCAAAAACTTAGTCTGGCCCGCTTCAATGCACTTCCGTCAGCAGTCCAGGAAGGGAAGTATAACAACACCCCTTACACTCAGCGTAAATGCCCCTGTAACTCTGGTGAGATCGAAACCATCTCCCATGTGTTACTTCATTGTGCTTTTTATTCTGGCATTCAAGAAGTCCTCGTTAATCCTTAAATAAGGGCATTTCCTAGACGATCTGAGGCGCATTAATTACACACTGCTCTTGCTGACAGGGCAATGCATTAAACGCTGTAAAACATGCAGTTCAGTTAATAGCAGACTTACCGACAGGATCACATTTCCATCTCCCCCGACCTTGGCCAAAGCAAGTACAGTTCAGCATGTGCCCTTCTTCATGACGTTTGTGGAAAGTTTGGTTAACATCATAGGTGATGTCATCAACAATACACTGGTCTGTTTTAAGAGGCAAACATAATATTTGTGCCATTGATTACTGGTTGCAACAGAGCATGTTCTTTTGTGCAGTGGAGTGACACTTTCTTGTGAGAGGGAACAGCAGGAACTTCACACAAGGTAGGCACTTCACTTCAAGAGAGCCTCCCGATGGTTAGCAGTTTTCACCAAGTGTGACAACTACAACACAGAAAACTCCCTACTTCAATAGGTTTGTATAATCAAATCCAATGCTTCCACAATTCAGTCCTCCATTTTGCCTAGCACTGAGGATTCTATGAAATGCTGTTTCTACACAATGTTAACCTTCTCCAGAAGTCTTTCTGAGGTCTCAGGTCAGCTATTATGTTATGTCTTCCACAGATTTTTATTAGAAGTACAGAGTACCAGGCAGTGGCAACCAAGTTGCTTTCAATTTCATCTTGCCTAAATCTTTCTTAAACACCAGACGTACAAAACAAAACAAAATCTGGAAGATTTAGAATACTTCAAATCCAGTCTGTAGATGTGGATGTCTCTCTTTGTTCTTTTGAATGAATTTCAGGGAGCATGTAGTAAAAAAGGATTACATGAATGCTGCATTCATCCATGCTAGATGCTTTGAATCTACATCTTATAATCTTTTTCAGTCATTCCAAGGAATGCTGACAACACCTGAATGTATACCCCAATGCCTCCTCTTTAAATGAACCTGTTTGATGGAAGGGATGCCTTTAGCCCATTACACACATAGAGAGGGGTTCCTAAATGCCAGAGTGGCACCTTGGCTCAGCCCCCAATGTCTGTGCCCTGACAAGGGACATTTGCCAAACATATCCAGCTAGCAAAAGGGAAGCCTATGTGAACAGGCCCCGGAAGAGCAAGTCAGCCCTCTGATGTCCCACACTTGCCCTTTGGCATGTCGAATAGAGCATGTGCAGGGTGGGGGAGGTGCTTCATCTGCACACTACAAGCAAGCATTCCTACTTTCTGCTTCTACACATTACCTGGTATTTATTTTTTTATAGAAAATTTGTTCACACATGTCAGTCTGTTTACTAGGCCTTGGGGCACCAAGGGAAAAAAATATTTCCTCTTCTAGTTCAAAAGGGACATCTGGGAAACCTGAGTGGAATGGGTATGAATGCTGGCCACTAGCCATGCGAACATGGATGTTGCAGTCTTTGTGGGTGTTGCAGTCTTTTTAAAAAAGTTATTTTTCCCATTTCTTGATGGGAGTACTGACTCTATGATAAACTCTTTTCCCATGTACTTGCCTGGATTCACACTATATCCTCCTCTGCTGAATAGATGAATCCCTGCCTTACAGATTGTACTCAGGAACGACCACAGATCAAAATGCCTTTGAACTGTGAATCCATTCTGCAGGTTCTTGCTCACTCCCTACATAACTCAAGAGACTGGAATCACAGAAAATGATGAGCTTCAGCAGTTATTCCTCGTATCTGCACTGTTTTCCCGAGTCCCTTTAGTTTGATTCAACCTCCATTAAAGCCATCAGAATATTCCCATTTCATTCAGTACGAACAGAATAAGAGGACTTTATCATATCTGAGAACTGTCTGATTAATCTTTAAATTTCAGGATAACCTTTGGAGTTGTCAAACTATACTGGGGGGTCAGAGGTGGAGAAAGGACCTTTTTAGGACTACAGCCAGCATGGCCAGCATGATTCCACCTTGAGGTGTAGTTCAGTAGATTCTTTCTCTACCTATTAGCTTGCAACCACACTATATATTCTAACATATGAATCCCTACTCTCCAGAAAACACTGGACAACATAAGCTGAGCAGAGAAGCAAAAACAAGTCAAAATACCTCTAAGCTGGGAATAAGGAATGCAGGTCCACTCTCCACGCCCATTCCCTACACAAGTGCATTTCATCATGTGACCCATCTCGTGCTGCTTGTCCCACTGGTCTCCAATGCGGTACATGACACCTTCATTGGTTGTGCAAATCTCCTCGTGCGCTGTTCAAAGAATAACCAAGAGTGAGGTTTCTTCTGCTGCTCATTTCATGTGTCATATTACACAAATCAGCTAGGCACTGTATTGTGAATTTTCACTCTGGCTTCACTCTCTTTTTGCCAGAGAATATTGTATGCATTTCTATTTATCTGACAGGGGAAAAAAGAATTGGAACATGTGGCTACTCTTCCTCTTGGATTCTGAATCTAAAATAAGAAGATGCACTCTTTCAGGGTTTGATTCCAGAACAGAATGCTGGCTGAACATGAGGTGAATCTTTACAGGCAGCAATTAACGTAAAGCAGCTGAATTGGAATCAATGCCTACAGACATTCCTTAGACGAAGCATCGCTTCACAATCCACACAAAATTATAGAGCAACAACAATGCCTATGCATTGGTACACAAGGTATATTCAACATACCTGCCATGGGACAAAATCCAAACTTCTGATCTGCATCATAGTTTGGAGTTGTTCCACACCACTTCATGTTGTCTCTTCGCCCCTCAGAAGTACAATCGGTGTAATTCCGGTTGTTATAGAGGAAAGGGAAATGGCACAGAGCACCGTTGGAGTTCCCACCACGTGTTTGAACCAAAACTGCAAGGAAGCAATAGCCTTTGAGAAAAATGGACATAACTAGGCCTGGATTCTTACAAAAGCTGCCAATGAAATAAAACAAGCCCCGCAGACATGTCTCTGTAACATCTTGACCTCATTGTAGTATCAGGAAAATCAATGTACTTGGTACTGTGGAAATCTGTCTTCAGAGAAATCAGCCACTCCAATACAGCCTTAAGTTTCAGGGGAACTGATTTTTAAATCCCGTTGCTGCACTTTCTATATAGCCCATAAGTCAACTTTATGTGCTGTGTAAATGCTATATGCCCAGAGCCACCTTAGCAAGCACATCTGTAACTGCATGGAAACTAACACATGAGATTGCAATAGTGATTTTATTCCAGGCTTAAAACTGTCATTCAGAAGAAAGATTTCTTCCTAAATACACTGGAACTGGATAGCACTTCCCCTGTGCACCTGGAGTTTCCTCCATTTCTTGTTCCTGTTCCTTTTCCCTACATTTCTAGAGAATGGCTCAGATACTACTTGTTACAAAGGTGGTGCCAGCATGAGGGATTTGGATTTTGGGATGACAGGCCTTGCTTCTTGGAAGATGGACTGCTAGCAAGAGATGGCTTGCACCTCACACAGACTGGGAAGAATGTGTTTGGCCACAGCATGAAGAACCTCATCAGGAGGGCTTTAAACTGAATTGGAATTTGGGGGGGGGGGGGGAGACAGAGAGATGTAGACTCAGAAGTAGAACTAGGTGAAGGTTTATGCACAATAAAAGGAGCAGACCATACAGCCCTAATGGGGCCAAATAATAATCTTCATAAAAACAGACAAAGGAAAGCAGGCCATAAATTATACAATCTTCAGTGTCTATAGACAAATGCCAAGAGTATGGGAAACAAACAAGAAGAACTGGAGAACTTAGTTCAGGAGGGTAAAATAAAAAAATTATTCAGGGAAGAAGTAGCATTAAAGGAAACTCTCAAAGTAAGTTGTCATGTTCTATTTCAGTTCTTGATTTCAAAGGAAACAAAAACAGAGTGTAGCTCCACATATACATTGGATTTTAGGAAATCCAATTTTAATAAGCTCAGAACAATAATAAATAAGGGTCCCACTGCAGGGAGATCTTAACAGGAAAAGAAGTCCAAGATTAGTAGGAGTTTCTTGTCAGAGATATTCTAAAGGCACAACTACATACAATTCCAAAAAGAAAAAAAAGGTGTGAGGCAGCAAAAAAGGCCAATGTAGAACTGAAAACAAATTTAAAAAGGACACATATAGGAAGTGGAAGGAAGGCCAGGCAACAAAGAAACAATACAGACAAGTGGCAAAGAATAGCAGGGATGGGAATAGGAAAGCAGAAGCTGAGAATGATTTGAGATTAGGAAGAGATGCTAAAAGCAACTTCCAAGCATTTTTCAGGTACATGTATGGCAGAAGTCAGAGAGAAGAAACAGTGGCTCAGGTATTCAGTGGGGATAGAAAATGATAACAATGACAAGAAAAGGCAGAAGTGCCTGATGCCTACTTTAGCTCAGTCTTTTCCAAAAAGACACATCATTACCCTCCAGACAAATGTGAACTACAAGTGGAGGAGGCAGGATTGCATTTCGAGATTGATAGACGAATAGTCAGAGAATATTGCACAGATTTGTCAAGAACAAATCCAGCCAGACTAATCTTACCTCATTTTTTGATCAAGTAAACTCCCTGGTAGATGGTGGGGATGCTGTAGACATAATATGTCCTGACTTCAGCAAAGCTTTTGAAAAAGTGCCCCAAGATATTATGATTAGCAAGCTAACTAGATGTGGGCTGGATAGATAAAGTGTCAGGTGGATACACAGATAGTTATAGAATCGTATTTAGGGAGTGTTTAACAATGGCTCCTTCTCAAACTGGGAGAAAGTGGGGTGCCACAAAGCTCAGTCCTTGGCCTGGTGCTCTTCACCATTTTTATTAATGACTTGGATGAGGGGTGCAGGGAATGTTTATCAAATTGCAGATGGGACAAATTTGGGTGGAATAACTAATGCCCCGGAAGACATAAAACAAAACTCAGCTAGATCTTCATAGGCTCAAGCACTGGACTGAAAACTACAGAATATTTAACAGGGACATATGCAAAATCTTCTACACCTAGGAAAAAAGAAACCAAATGTACAGTTACAAGAGGGGGAATTTTTGCTTCTGTAATATTTCATGTGAGCAGGATCTTGAAATTATTGTAAACAAACTGAATATGAGCCAACATGTGGCTACAAATGTGGCTACAAAAAAGGCCAATGCTATTTTAGGCTTCATTAACAAAAGTATAGTCTCCAAATCCCATAAAGAACTAGTTCCCCTCTATTTAGCACTGGTTACTCCTCATTTTGAGTACTGAATCCAGTTCTGAACATTGCACATTAAGAAGAATGCCAACAAATTGGAACAAGTTCAGAGGAGGGCAGCAAGGATCAATTAGGGGACTGGAAACCAAGCCCCGTGAGAAAAGACGGAAGGAATTGGGTCTATTTGGCCTTGAGAAAAGAAGACTGAGGGGAGATAAGACAACATTTTTCAGATACATGAAAGGCTGTCATACAAAGGAATCATCCCGGAGTACAGGAAACATAATAATGGGCTCAAGTGACAGGAAGCCAGAATTCAGCTGAATACAAAAAACCACAACACACACACACCCCGAAAAAATCTTAATGATTAGAGCAGTAAGACAATGGAACCAGTTACCTCTGGAAATTGTGAGCACTCTAACAGGGGAGGCATTCAAGAGAAAATTAGGGAACCATCTGTCAGATCTACTTTGCTTTGGATTCCTGCATTGAGCAGGGGGCTGGACTCAATGGCCTTGTAGGCTACCTCCGATTCCACTATTTTATTATTCTATAATTCTATGAAAAGGATGCAAAATGAAAGTTGCAAATGTACCACTGAGAAGCATCTCTGAGTTACCAATCACTTTTTCGAAAGGTATGTCTAAAATGAAGCTGCTAGTGAAGGGTAGAGCAGAACCTGTTTACTGAAATTCCTACAGATGATGGAACCTAATTTAAAAGGAGGGTGGTTGCGGGGCAATTGCCTGAGAGCAGAACTGCTCTGCTAGACTTTAACTAAGTCCTTAACTTACATTCCTAATTACAACCTAATGGTTTTTAAAAGTGAGTGAAAATGAGACATGTGCTTATGTGGTTCTGGCTTGAGGATTTTCTCCTCCATGAGGATTTTCACATTGCAACACTATAATCATTGCCACTCCTCACAGCGAAAGGAAGCATGTTCCTTAAAAAGATCAAAGTGCGAGAAAAGCAGGTGTACCACTGCAAAAAAATGGGTGTGGCTGTCCGCCTAAGGTATCCAGAAACTAAAGAAAATACACCCATGACATGAGCAAAGTGAACTGTATTGCATTTATATTCTAACACCCAGTTTGAGAGAGAACCAGAGAGAACAAGCTATGCCTATGCAGATGCCATCACAGAGATTGACTGAAATTCATTTGCACTTCTTGCTTTTAAAAAAGTTAATTTAGAATTAAATTCTATGAGAAATTGCTTTCCACAAAAAGAATATGATAAAATAGATATACTTTGAGGTGGTGGCGGAGGAAATAATTAGAGATGGGGGTATTTGTATTCACATACAAATATGAATAACCCTGCACAGCTAGACTTAATAAGGGTCCAGCCCCCAGGGCCAGACTGCCCACTCACACGTCCTGCTGCAGTCATCTTTCCAATCATGCCCAGAATGCCACTCTCTTCCCGCCTGGCTGGCCACTCCAGGCAGGTGGAGGGAGGATGAGTCCTGCTGCACGGAGATATTTGTACACATATATGAATATGAATACCCCCATCTCTAGGGTTAGAAATAATCCTTCATGCCTCTTAGTAACAAGAGTCTGTAACTGTTAGGCAAAAAGAGCACAGCCTCAGCAGACATGTTGACTTCTACTTAAATTTCTAGCAAATTAGGTAAGCACGTTTGGAGCATGGTATATCTGTTATAAGCTGGCTGGATAGCTCAGTGAGTTGGGCATCTGGGAATTCAGTTCCTCGTTGTGCATTCCAAAAGAGCCAGCCTGTGTGACCTTGGGCAAGCTGCAGAGGACGCCACCAGAAGAAGGGAATGGTCAACCACTTCTGAGTGCTCAATACCTGAAAAACCCTGAAAACAATTGACTTGACCATGCATGATGATGATGATGATATTTATTGTACTTTTCTTGTTATATTCTTTCTTTCTTTCTTTCTTTCTTTCTTTCTTTCTTTCTTTCGAAAGAAAGGTGGGCAACAAGAATTGAATTAAAATGAAGGAATGATGTTGTAAAAAATTAAGGTGAGCAGACCAGAAAATGAAATCAGAGAATTGAGAACCCAAAATCTGGGAAGAATTTTAGATGTGGAGTAATAAAGCACCCATGCATGCAGCTATTTAACTGTTGGGTATGTTACTTTGATATAATATTAAAACCCCTTTTTTTTAAAATGGCAAGGCAGTTTGTTCCTTGATAAGATATTATGAGACAGAAAATCCTTTCCCTCCTCTTAAGATAGAGAGACAGGTAGGCCCCAGATGAAACACAAGCCTCCCTCCTTATCTTAAACGGAGCAAAAAGGCTTGGGAAAGAAAGTCCCCAGAAGCCCATCTTTACAAGTAGGTTTTCATTGCTGCTATATATGGCAACCTAGCTGGGGATTCAGTATTTAAGGGGTGACATCAGAACACTGTACTAGTCATAGACAGGAGGCATCTTTCCTTCAGGCCTAATATGGACATTGGGCTTACTGAACTGAAAGGGGGGGCAGAAAAATGCAGCCAAACACACACTCGGGGTGGGGTGGGTAGAATCTTTTGGATCAAAGACGCAGAGCTTTGTCTGGCCTACCAGCTTTACTAACTAATCTCCTCCTCCAGGACATTAGTGGGAGGTACATACTAAATTTAAATGAATGGCACACATACATGGATTTAATTTAGAGCATTGGCCCACAAGCATTTCTTGGGATGAGCTGGCAGGAGACAGCAAAGAAATATGCAAGTCAAATTGTAAACAATGTTTTTTCCTTCTTTAGCCAACTATTCCTGATGAAGAAGGGCTTTTTTCCTTAAGGAGTATTGCAAAATTGTACCCTGGCAATGCCATTTTTCCCAGGGCTAGGCATGAACGCGGAACAAGGAGGAAAACATTGAATCTTTGAAAAACAGTGGGGAGGAGCATTGATTAGATCTCTGTCCTACCATACCCATGATCAGAGGGCCTGTAAACCAATGTGTTCTAGCACTGCCACTTGCATCTTACAAAAAAAGAAGCAAGTGTTATGACATACATAATTTGTGCAAGGTAAGAATCTGTCTGAGCCAAGATCTAAACCAACATTTCTTTAGTCAAAAATAGTTGCTGTACTGCACAGAACAAGCTCTGCGGTGGGGCTTTAATGATCCACTATTATGCCTTTTGCTATCCCTGGATCTTTTTTCCTTAATTACAGTGGTGCCCCGCATAGTGACGTTAATCCGTTCCGGATTAATCGTCGCTATGCAAAAACATCGCTAAACGGATCAAAAAACCCCATAGGAACGCATTAAACTTTGTTTAATGCGTTCCTATGGGGCCCCAAACTCACCGTTCAGCGAAGTTCCTCCATAGCACCGCCATTTTCGCACCCTCGGTAAGTGAGGGCAGGGCGCGAAAATGGTTGTGGTGGCCATTTTGGGCGTCCGGCAGCCATTTTGGAACCACCAATCAGCTGTTTAAAAAACCATCACAATGCGAAGATCGGTAAGCAAAACGCTTACCGATCATCGCAATGCAATGTTTTGCCATTGAAAACATCACAATGCGATCGCATTAGCGATCTGAAAAACAGATCGCTATGCGGATTCATCGTTAAACTGTGCGCTCGTTAAGCGAGGCACCACTGTACTTATTTCTTCTAGCTCCCTCTTTTCAGCTCCCACATAAAAGAAGTGTCTGGTACTGACTTTGTTAGAATAACACCAAATCACCAAATTAATGGTTGGCGCCGTCACTGACAATCTCCTAACATTTATACTCCATTTTTCCCCAAATAGACTTTTATTTGAAAAAGTTTACCATTTTGTTCTGTACAGAAGGAGTATCTTTTTTCTTCATCAAAGTTTGAAGTTGTGCTGCACCAGAGAGTCCCGTCTGTGCGGCCTTCAGACGTGCAGGAGTAGAAAGTCCTCCCATTGTAGGTGAAGGGGAAGACACATGGCTCTCCATTGGAATTGCCCCCATAGGTTTGGGTCACCACTTTAAAACAAAACAGACCTTGCATTAGGATTGTGTAATCTAATTGTGCATACAAGATCATTTTCCTGATCATGGAGCTCTTCCCGTACTTGGAGCTACAGCAATTTTCTCAGTCTGAATACACAGCTGATGTTTATACAGCACAGGAGGTTACACACACAGCCAGAATACTGGTTATGATACTGCTTGAATCCTGGAGGAAGAAGTCTTTTTGCAAGATCAGCCACTTTTGTTCCTGATTCACTGCACTGAGCTCAAGAGCGCCACCTTTAGGAAGGAAAAGGGCAGCACTGTCTTATTTGCCACACTGGGTGCTGTGTTCACAGAAAAAGTGAGGAACTGCCTTTTAGTTGCATGGCAATATTTTTAATCTTAAAGGTTCTCTGAGAATTATTTACAGTGACTCTTCAAACATGCCTCATACCTGTTTCCTTGCACCCGACGCCATTGCCCAGGCAAGTACAAAGCATATGCTGGCTGCCCTGGGTCTTAAGCCATTGCATTCCCAGAGAGTACACCATGCCATTGTCTGTTACACAGTGTCCATATGGAGGAGGCTGAGGCTGAGGCTGATAGAGTGCCGTTCGTACATCTGTTACAGAAGCAGTTCCTGAAGCAGAAAACATGGACAGAGTCAAGCGCTACAGTGGTCAACATGAAACACTAGGCCAGTCACTTAGTTACATAAATCTTAGGCAGTCAACCATCTCCTTTATTATTTAGTCAATATACTACAATTATTTAGTCAATATACCACATTTGCATTAAATCTAATGTGAAAATAAAACTTGGCTGTGTTCTAAAGGCAACTTATAGGTAAAGGTAAAGCTTCCCCTTGACAATTTTTGTCCAGTCATGTTCGACTCTAGGGAGCGGTGCTCATCCCCATTTCCAAGCCATAGAGCCAGCGTTTGTCCGAAGACAATCTTCTGTGGTCACATGGCCAGTGCGACTTAGACACGGAATGCTGTTACCTTCCCACCGAGGTGGTCCCTATTGATCTACTTGCATTTGCATGCTTTCAAACTGCTAGGTTGGCGGGAGCTGGGACAAGCGACGGGTGCTCACTCCATCACTTGGATTCGATCTTACAGCTGAAGATCTATAGACCTTACAGCACAGAGGCTTCTGCAGTTTAACCCGCAGCGTCACCACATCCCTTCTGCAGCTTTGGCAAAGTATACAGTATGCTATTCAGCACACTGAAAACTATCTTTCAGAAAAAAATGTATCAGTAACGTCTTCCATTCCTGTATCCAGAAAGAATGTCCAGTTGGAAAGGGCCAAATATTGACCCACCACTGATTCATTTATGAGGCCTATTCAAGGTGAGGATATGTGTGACAAAAAGAGCATCATCCCATATCCATATGCCCAGCAGCAATTACCAACTTTCTGAACTTTAATTCCCAGAATTCCTTACCATTAGGCATACTCATTGGGGCTTCTGGGAGTTGAAGTCCAAAAAAAAAAAAAAAAAAAACCCTTGAAGAACCAAAGATTGAAAACTCCTGGCCTTTAGCAGTATTTCCTGTGGATTCTACAGAAATGTCTCCTCCTCAGGTCCCTGCCACTGAATACCTAGCAGCTGTTTATTAATAAGGATCACATGCAGTTACTAAAGTGTTTTCCCCCTCTCCTTCCCCACATAACCCCGCATTTAGGTGCAGACACTCAACAAAGTATGTCTCAACGCATGCTTGTCAGTCTGACAAGATCACAGTACAGCTTGGTAGCTGAAAGCAATAATCATGTCTGGCCTTTTAAGCCCATATTATGCTACCATAACTCTAGTAGCAGAGCTATATGACAAGCCAAGGAAGAAAGGAGGCAGTGAGAGCAAATCAACTGACTGAGCCTCCAGACTTCATTATCACATTCAGATGTATGGCTTACCTATGCCCACAGTTTGCATAGATGAATGCCTTTCACATTTCCATTCCCCTCTGCCATTGCCAGTACAGATGCACTGAAGAAGATTCCCTCTGTTGTCTTTCTTACTCCAGGTGTCTCCAATTCTGTAGGATGTCTTGGTGTCCTGATCATTGCATCTATCTGTAGAAGAAAGAGGAAAATAAAACACTGATTAAAGCCCTTGCAATTTTAATAGCATGTTTGCTTCAGGTACTTCTGTCCCTTTGGGCTTGTAGAAGGATATGACCTTTCATGAAGCTATTGATCTCTTATACAACATGGTCCAAATAAATGTGAGCAGTCTAGCTTGCAAAAAAAGAGAAAAAATGAATTGATTTCTCATCATTTAAGGTAATAATTTAAAACTGTTACAGGCTTGCTTTCAACATAAGTGTGAGGAATCCATTCCTGTTCTGATATTACCTCTATAGGAGGATAGGAAAGAGATGAGTCAGTTGTCCAATGACAGAGGAAGGATTTTGATCCCATGTTTCCCAATGAAAGCCTTGCCTATGAACTGAAACAATGCCCTGTTGCAACAACATAGACAATACCGTGGATGTACAGTATATTGGAAATATGACAGCCAACATGGTGTAGCAGATACAGTATCAGATGCATTCTCAGGAGATCTGAATTTAAATTCCTGTTCAGCCAAAGAAATTTACTGGGCAACAGCAATGGTAAATGGCTCCCTTGAACATCTTACATACCTCTAAAACCCTTTTACAGTTGTCAGGTGAATTGCCGGCACATAATGACATATGGCAACACTACCCAGACAGCAGAAACTAGACTACTAAAGGCATTTCTGCTGGTTTGTACGGTAGAAGAAACGGAAGAACTGTTTAGGTCTGAAGGCAGAATACACACATCACCTTTCTTAAGCTACCATCTTCAGCCCAATAACCTGGAGCATATACCAGCCAAAATCCTGTTGGGCAGGGTCTGCCTGTGCAACAGGAATGACGTCATCATCAGCAACAGTTTGCTGATGATTAAAAGCTTCCTTTTGCAATTGCACAGGGCTTTGTAGCATTGTGTACAAACCATGCACACTCCCCAAAACTGCTAAAAGAAATCTTTCATCAGTGGCAATCTATTGCTGCTATCATTCCCATTGTCCAGGTTGGGCTATGCAACAGGATCTCAGCCTCTACATTCCAAAAATCCATGGAACTTTTTCAGAACAAACAGAATCAGGCTTTCGTTTGTTCGTCTCTTACAAGAGAAATGATGTTGTTAATTCATTATTAGGGATGGGCACAACAACTGAGTGGTAACTTTCATTTGACTTGGAGTATTTATTTATTTTATTTTTATTTTATTTTTATTTTTAATTTTTTATATTTTATTATTTATATACAGTATTTGTATTATCATACAGTAAGTGCACTGCTTTCACCTACTCTGCAACAGGATACAGTCAAGAGGCGTTGTAAGAGAAAAGTCATTTGAAAAGGCAAGATCCATGGGCCTCTACTCTCTTCCCACCACAAACAGCTTTGTGAATTTTTTTTCTTATGCATTATTCCCACCCACCCCCAAGCCTCTCTGAACAGCTCACCCACTAAGAACCCCCTGTACTGTACCATTCACACAACCTTCCTGGGAAAGATGCAACCTGAGGAAAATCTTTTCTGTCTGCTTCCTGTGCCAGACAGCTGAAGCCCCCTTGAGACATACAAGCCCATGCCCTGCTCCCTCCCTCAGCGATGTTGGACCTAAGGAATGTCTCTTATTCCCTGCCATAGCCTTTGGTGGAAGGTGACTTCTGAATCACTCCTAACAGTTACTCAGCTGCTGTACTTTGGCCACCACCACCACCACCACCACCAACAACAACAACAACAACAACAACAACAACGACATGTGGGAATGGAATGAGATCAGATTGATGAAATACTGTTCTTGCCAGGAAACTGGTCTGTGGCTTCACATACCAAGTTTGTGGATAAGAAGAAGCATGGCTGGAAAACATTTCTCAAAACATGCAATGCTGAGAAACAACCCTTACACCATGTAGCTTCCCTGGGCACAAAATGCCGTGGTTTGTTCTTGTGTCTGGCTAAAAGGCTCTGTGAAGTGAGCTAACAGAAGCTAGACACTTTAGGAAAATCTGTTAATCATCAACCCCCCTGGATCAGCCTAAGTTATACACCAAGTGATAGATCAGCCAGGTACAGATGAGGTACAGTCTACAAATAAAAAGTTGCTCAATGCAAAATGGGAATCAAAACTTAATCTGCCCTATAAACCAAACTAGTGTCACCAATCTTTCACTTTGTACAATCACAGCCCTGTGTAAAGAGCAATAATTGCCTACTTTACAGGATAGTTGCAGTAACTTGTGGAATAATATTGTAAAGCCCGCATGCTCTTAATGCACCCTGTTGGCTATCAGTCATTTACCCTATGTATTACATCTACAAGTTTTGATTTTAGATTTGCAGAATTCAGTTTGTAAAACACTAGCAAGGGGGAGACATGGAATGTCCTACTATATCCACTGATGAACTGCGTGATGGAACACATGGCCTACATCATCTTAAGATCACACCCTTTTCCTGGCACTTTGAAAAATCCCATCTTTCCTTTCTCACTATTGGACATTAATATGCATTTTTTCCACAGCAAGATTCAAGACAGATGGAAAGTATAAACAGATGGCCACCACTGATGGCTTTAAAATGAGATCTCAGAACTAGTTGGAGAGTTTATTCTACATAATAATAAGTTAAATAAATAAATAATCCCATTGCTTATCTCTGTGGAAAAAAACCCCATCAATTTTGTATTTCACAGTAACAGCCTCAATGCAAAACTAAAAGACATGATCTCAAAATTTACCAAACAAAATATTTGAAAGACCAGATGTTCTCCAGTTCAGATCACAGAGGCTTTAATTGTTCTTATATGTGGAACCCCCCCTTTTTTTTAAAAAAAAAAAGGAAATCTTTCCTGCAAAGTTTCTTTTTCAATTCACACTGAGGAATATAAATGGGTCTTATGGATGTCATTACAGCTTCCGTATCTGTATCTGGGGATCCCCCCTCTAACCACAAGCACTTCATTGCAGGGCTGTTCAGAGGCCACAAGCCAAAGAACAGAGGGCCATATATCTACATGCTGATAAGAAAGCAACAGGGAACATTCTAGATAAACTTTTGGGAGGGGTCAGGCTGGGTGATGTTTGAAATGCTTAAGCCTCAATCTTGTGCTTTATGTGGGATGTTAAGATAATTTAGCTTAAGTGGTTCATGGACAAAAAGCTTGCCAGTCCCTTCACTCCAGGAACCTTATCCCACCCCCACCCCCCATGTCATCTCCCATGTGGCTCAAGAGAGATCCATATCCTTTACAGAAGCTTTTCATAGGAAGAAGGTGAGATTCCCTATCAGGAATCTTCTTAAGTTAACCTAATTTAGTATCCAGGAAAAAGTCTTCAGAGTAAACACAATGAAGTCTGAACCACAGCGACTTTTACTTACTGACAGGACCAAGTCCCAAGTCCAAGCACGGATCTCGAGGCTTGAGGTGTGAGTCCTAAGTTTAGGCCATCTTCAAAAGCAAGCAGGCATGGTTTCTCTTCCAGGACCCAAGGGCTTGCTGCCTCCCCCCCCCCCAAATTCATGTGCTGGCAAGCTGATAGGCTGGGGCAGGCAGTCCCTTTGAAACAGGAGGGACACTCTAGCATGCAGGGAATCCAAGGGCCTTTCATTGCGATGCTCCAGCCTGCTGTACAGTGGTGCCTCACTAGACAGTTACCCCACATGACAGTTTTTTCGCTAGACATTGACTTTTTGCGATCACTATAGCGATTCACAAAACAGTGATTCCTATGGGGGAATTTCGCTGGACAATGTTTGGTCCCTGCTTCACAAACTGATTTTCACTAGACGACGATTTTGACAGCTTCCTCCGTGCTTGCAAAACAGGTGTTTTCAGGACCTAAGCTTCACAAGACAGCGATTTAAACACCTGATGGGCGGTTCGCAAAGCGGCTTTCTTATGGCCGATCTTTGCTAGACAACGACAATTCTTCCCCATTGGAATGCATTAAACAGGTTTCAATGCATTTCAATGGGGAAATGCTTTTCGCTAGACAATGATTTCGCTAAACAGTGATTTCAATGGAATGGATTATCATCATCTAGTGAGGCACCACTGTACTTTGAGGACAGGTTCTGCCGCCCGCCTCTTCCTGTGATTTCCCTTCTGCTCCACTTTTAGGCAACAGGGTTTTAGTCAACTTGTTCCAGTTTGAGGGTGATCTTAAGCCATGTGGCACTTGATCAGCCTTCACCGAAACAGTGCCCCTCCTCTTTTCCACGACAACTTCCATCATGCCCAGCCAACCAAGATAGCAAAAGCCTATGGATTTTTACCTAGAAGGGCTTATTCCCAAGGAAGTGTGAATGCAAGATTGCTGACTTCATGTCCTACTTCATTCAGGACTAGTGGAGGATGACTAGCAGGAGAAGGCATAATTCATGCTGCCCTCCTGCCTGGGAGTTGATACTTACTTCTGGATGTGCAGGTAATGCGGCCACTGCCTTCTCCCAAGCAAGTACAATCCACCATCATCCAGCCTTGATAGGGCTTCTCCCAGACCTCGCCAACAACATATGAAGTCCCCGCAGAATTATCATAGCACCGCTCGGCTGCAGGGAATTAATGTTGAAAGGTGTGAAGAAAATAATCTTATTTTATTTCTAGAATTTGCTTGCAGAAATACGAGGCCAGGTTTCTTAAATTGAGGCAGGGAGGAAGAAATCCCCTTCCCAACGGCATTCACACAAGGGATGGGTGAAAACCCCCTATGGAAAGTACATGCAGGCCACACCACGCAGCTCCAACATCTGTCTTCCTGATTCTAGGGTTGCCTTCCATTTTGTTTCACGCTGTATTTTGCACTACTTTTGATTTTACAATTTTATATCCTGCTTTGCATCTAAATTGTTTCTAGATTTATTTATGGTAGGCTACACAGAGAACATTCTGTTACGTGTCAGCTTATGAATGTCATATATATATATATATAAACAATATAGCAAGTATACAGTGTATAATCATTGATACAATTCACAAAATGAAGAATAACCTGTCAAAATCACAGGACTGAATACTCGTCCACACAGAGAGTTCTCACTGACTATGAATGAAACATTGAATGGGAAAGGCAAGGCTTAGCTTGAGTGTTTTTTTCCTTCTCAACTATCATTTATTTATTTATTTAATCGATTTATATCCTGCCCATCTGATATATTCTACCACTCTGGGCGGCTAGTTTTTGAAGTGCAAGGAAGTATTTTTGTATAGAGAAACATTCAGTTATGTGAACTCTCACATGCACAACTGACCAATTCAGTGAGAAATAATGAGTTTCAGATTCAGAATATCACTTTAGTAAGAAATAGGCCTAACAATTCTACCAGCTACACATCAGATTGTTTCTGCATCTCCTGGCCCAAATCCTATTGCTTAGCGCAGTAAATCGCTTTAAAGTAGACTCACTGAATCAATGGGGATTTAGTGAGTCAACTCCTTCATAAATGCCATTGATTCAAACAGGCCTACTGTAACTGCAACTTACTTTAACACAGTAGGTCACATTTAGAGTAGACCCATTTGAATCAATGGAACTAACAGATGACGTGACTCACTAAATCCCCATTGATTCAATCAGCCTACTCTAGCACAATTTATTTCACGAAGCAAATAGTATTTTGGCCAATATATCCGGCCAATGACATCAGAATTTGCACCAATAATGTGCCTATGTACATATGTATATCATAATAATTAGTGGGACAGCTAAGATTTAAAAACTCAGTATCCACCTGTACCAATCACCAAAAAGAACGCTTATTGAAACAACAAGCAGGACTTACCAACTGGCTTGCAAGTCCACTCGCCCTTTCCGTTGCCAAGACACACACACTCTAACATATAGCCACCAGTCTCATGAGGCCTCCGCCAGGTGTCACCAATCTTGTATGACTGACCCCCTTCATGACAGCGATCTGTGAAAATCAAATACGTGAACATAGCAAGGCTGCCTTACTATACTAAATCAGACCCCGGGACCATCAAGTCCAATACCGTCCATTGTGGTTGAAAGCACCTCTCTGAGGTCTTAACAAAATAATTTTCCAGCTTTGGTACTTCTGATCCTTTTAACAAGACATGGAATCTAGGACGTTCTCCATGCTAAGCACAGAATTTACTGCAGAACAGTAACCTTTCCCCACAATGGAGAAGTACCTAGATGGTGTTTTGAGCCATTTCAATAATAGACAATGGAAACAAGCATGACATAATGCAAAGGTATGTCTAATAACCACTACCTGGCATTTGTCTATTAACATGAGAGATTCCTTCACTTACTTTCTGGATCAACATCCGTTATGTTTGTGACAAAGTTTGTTGCAATTAGTGCCCATAAAACTTTTCTGGCCTTATTGTTGTTTTAGCAATGTTATTATTCACCAATGTTTCTAACTCAAATTCCCTACCCCACATGAAAATGTACAACAATCATTCAAGAGGGAAAAATTCAACATGTCAAATTCACTTTGACATGTGAAACTCTTAAAGAAAAGAGGATTCACTTTGAGTTAAAATATTCTGCTATGTATAAGAGGCAAGCACTTATTAATCAAGTTTATTATTGCAAAGTCCCTTTGTTTTTCCTCACAGTGCTTACAAGTGTGAACATTGATTGTTCAGTTATTCCTGTCAAGAGACAAATATTGTTTTCTGCTAAGAGCATCTTGTATCCCATGTTACGTTTCTGGGTGAGCTGAGAATCTGGCAGATTCCATCAAGTCCTACAGCATCATATTCCAATGCTGCTATTTGAACAGGGATCGATTGGCGTTTCTGATGCTCCAGCAGCAGGGGCTATCATTTAGCACAACATTTAAGCATCTCTGCAAAGCAGCCTGATGATACGTACTTGCAATTGTGCAGCTGATTCTCCCACGGCCACCCCCAATGCAGGTACAGTCCCAGATCATGGAATCCTTAGGCCGCTCATAGGTTGCCCCTACTCGGTAAGTACCTCCCGTGTATTTGTCAAAGCAGGTTTCTTCCGCTGGAGGGACAAAAAGATAGTAAAATGTGAAGTTTGTGGCTTAAAAAACATCCTATAATTCAGATTTCCATGCTCTACATAAATAGGCGATGCCTAAAGCAGATGCCTAAAGTAGAAACTGGCTGGGCCAGAAGGCCAGGGAACCAGAAACGTTTCTACCTGACTCCCAGATGCTCAAATCCTAGGAAGCCAGGAGTCAGAAGGTAGAAAGGGAAGCCTATCAAGGAAAGCCAAGGGAGCCTGGGAGTGGGCGGAAGAGAGAGAGAGAGAGAGAGAGAGAGAGAGAGAGAAGAGGAGGAGGAGGAAAAGAAATGGGAAGCATCTGAGGAGAAGGGGAGAACACAAAGAGAGAATGGACAGAGGGGCAAGTGATAGATGATCATGAGATATAGAAGTTAAGTGAGGAAAGCTTAAGGCGATAAGAAATAATCTGCCAAATGCTTAGTCCCAGAACCTTCATAACATTAGAATGTATCACCAGGATCATCTAATCTCATTCAATACTAATATGTAAATAGTTTGTGGCCATTTATCTGAAGGATAACATGCACCTGCCTAAAATGATTGACCTCTAAGGTCCTGCTCTCTCGCCGATGAGTGAGTTGTGAGATTGGTTAGGGTGACTACCAGGTACAAGCGCTTTTGTGTAGCAGCCCTGCATCTCTGCATTGCCCTCCTGTGAGAAGTGAGAACGACCTGCTCTTTGCTATCTTTTTGAAGTATTTTAAAAAGACTCACTTACTGTAGCCTGAATTGGCCTTTTTTAATGAAACATTAACATCTTATCTGTTACTACTACTTTGTAATTTTAATGATTTCTTATTTTTGGCTGGCTAGCTCAGGGATTTAGGTATCTATGGAGCCAGAGATTAGGAGTTTGATTTCCCCACTGGGTCTCCTGGGAGAAGAGCCAGCTTGTATGGCCTTGAGGAAGCTGCACAGTCCCAGTTTGCCCCCAAAAGAAGGAAATGGTAAACCAATTCCATGTATTCTCTGCCTAGAAAAACCTGGAAAGGGTCACCATCACTCAGAACTGACTTGATGGCACACAATTATTATTATTGCTGTTGTTTATTTTTTCTATGGTTTGAGAAGTTGTTGTTGTTTTTATTTTAAACTATATTGCAATCTTTGATGATTTTAATGCTGAAAAGAGAGCTAGAAACCTGTTTCATCATCATTCAAAATGAAAATTAACATCTATTTCTTCATTAACAGTAACTCTTAAAATATTTGCATATTTTTGTCTGTAGAACTCCCTGAACACCCATTTCACAACTAATTGTTTCATTAAATAGAGTATCTTGAAAGATAGCTAGCTTATGCTGCTATCCTACACATGCTTCCCTAGGAGCAAGTCCCACTGAACTATAATATTCTCCCCCCTTCAAGCTGTTCCCCTAACATCAGCCAACATTTTTCCTCTTTCACCACATGTTCCCTATTCTTTAATCAACTTTCCCCAAAGTTCCTTTCCATTTATTTCAGTCCTCTTCAGAACTCTTTCACACCCTGTATTTTCAAGGCCACTGGTTCTCTGAATCAAAGAGTACCCAACGCCCACAATTATAAGGGCAGGCCCACCAGATCAGATGGAGGGCTTATCTGGTTCAAAGCAAAGTCTGGCTAGAAGTTTCTGGGAGTGGTGCTCCAAAAATATAAGATAGGCAAACTCTTGTCTAGAGCCCTGTTTCTCACCTTGTCTCCTCCGAAGCTTCCAAGGGTCTCAAACCCAGAGCGCAATGAGCCCTGCCTTGTTGCCTTCTCCTCTGCCCTGGCACCTAGTCCGCAGAGGTACAGCTGCGGAGGCTTCATTTTTCCCCTTTCTTTTCGAAGGAGCTTAGAAAGGTTACTTTTGTGACTACTGTTCTGAGAATGGCTCAGCCACCAGGGGGAAGATTATGTAGTCCAAGAATGTAATTTTCAAAAGCTCTAAATGTGTAGAAATGGATAAGTGATCAACCTCACCAAGAGGTGAAATGTGCTGACCACATGCTGCCTTTTCTCAGACTTACACGCATTGTAATTCTATACATACATCTATATGTCTAGCAACTGGGTGCCCCCCCCTTTAAACACTTGGCTTCCTCAGAAGCTGTTATGTCAGAAAATGTCTTCAACTTACCTTCAGGCTTGCTTTCGCAGTTGAACCCTCTGCTTCCTCCATAGCAGGTACAGACCAGCGTACTTCCCAGGTAAATGCGCTCCCACTGCTGGTTTATCTGATAGTGCTGCCCGTTGTCATAGCATCCCTCTGAGAAAGAGACAGGAGTGTTGAATTCCATTCCCTTGTCTGGACCATAACCGGTTCTTCAAACAAGATAGGGGGGGGAGGGCAGGGGAGGGGGCGCCTCTGCATGCATGGAATATACATTAGCTCCAGTCCCTGCATTCTTTTTGCATCCTGAAACCTCAGCGGGAGAAAGAAGGTTTTAGGTACATGGAAATCAGGACTGGGCTTGAATTCAAAAAAGGTTCTCTCTCTTTTTCACAATGTTTTAAATGAACAGGAACTGAACCACTGGAGGTTTCAAATTCTGGAGCAACAACTTAACAGATGGAAAAGATTGCTCAGCAGGGAGGCCTCATCCAAAGTTTAAAGAAAGTCAGTGGAAAGACCCAGAGGATTTGAAAGAAACTTTGGCTCTGTCTCCCCAGCAGGACTTTCTTTGCCAAGGCAATATTGCTCTCTAACTTTTATTTCCAAACATATTCTCCAACTTTAGTTTTACATTAACAGTCCTGCCACTTCCCACGGTAGACTAAAGTCTCTGTGTGCTTTTAAATTCAAGATCTGAGCTTTTAAACAATTTAAATCAGGTTAATTGGCTATTCTTCTTCAGTTTTCTTTCTATGCCAGTTTTAAAAAAATTGATTTAAAATGAAATCTGCATGTAATGCAAACATTATGTTCTACATTTTTGTCTCTAAACTTAAAATGGGGCTTTTCATTAACATTAAACACACTCCAGCTACACAAAAGGAGAAAATGGGACCATGTTTTGACATTAAAGATAGGGTAGAATGGCAGTTTCCTATATTTAATATTGTGTCAAATTATAAATATTTACATATGTCAGCTAAACAGTACAATCAGTACTCCACCCCACCCCCATTTCCTGTGGAAACATCATTTGGCTGAGCAACCACTATCACTGCTTCTGGAAATTTCTGAGCACTTGGCCCACAGTCCAGCATGCTAAACTTTGTAGCAGGCCCTCACCTTTAATTATGGAATCTTGCTCAGTGTCCTTCCCGGAAGACAAAAGAACTAAACTGAAATCTATTAATAATTACTTAAGTCAGTGACTTTTCTTGCCTTTTAAGTAGATACACCTGTATGGTGAAAAATGCAAAGGATGCATGACTAGATCTCTGGATTGTGCTTCTAGATAACACAACAACTTTACTTATTCACAAACCTAAGGGCTAAATCGAGTTTTGTTGAATAGCTGGAGCTGACCCATTGAATGAAATGGGACATCAGTATTTATGCCACTTCCACTGACCCAGTGGACCTGCTTTATCCAGGACTAAGTGGATTAAATCTAAGAAAAATAAAAGTGTTGTGACACCTTTAACCTTGACAAATGTATTTCACCAATTACAATCCATTTCTTCCGTCACATGGAGTTCCATACCCAGGTCACAGGTTTATGTGCAGTGCACATGGTGTATAAAATTCGAGTGGACCAAGAGAACAGGAAACAAAAAATGGCAATTGCATTTTAACAGCTGGTTATGAGCTTTCAAGATAGCAAGGATGTTATTAAGACAGATAGTGAACATTTAAATTGTTGATAACTTTAACATCCGAGAAATGTGTGTGTAGAAATGCCTTGAGTTTTCAGGATTTGGATTTTGAGGAATTGGTTGGCTGTGCTAAGGCTAGACTTTTGGTGTGAAGATCTGAGTGGGACCAAGTGGAATGAGAAACAGAAGATGATACATAGTAAGAGGTTTCCAAGGTAATAACGGCATAGTTAATTGCAATCCCCAAATCCTGAGCCAATACCCATGCTTGCTAGCATGCCACTCCAACAAAGATACAGGAATTCAGCCCTGTATGTTAGTTAAAGTGCCCAGTTTGCATATGCCCTGGTTCAGGAAATGCATGAACTAAAACATGGCTAACCTGATGGAAATCAAAGGTTTATATTGCAGTCCTAATGATGGTTGGAGTGGGGGAAACGCTGATGTGGTAGGAGTGCTAAGGGTTCAATTGGAAGAAAGGAACTCGATCAGTGGGATGGCATTTCAGGAAAGGAGGCCCTCAACATGTCTGCAGAACAAGCATCTTGGTTATATTTCTGACCATACTAGGGGCCCCACTCAAAAGAGCCCATTCCAGAGAGAGCAGGCATTTGTTGGGTCCAATGTCCAAAAGTTGAGTTGCACTGTATAAAATAATTGCATCTGCAAATCTCTGTGTGTGTGTGTGTGTGTGTGTGTGTTAAAAAACAAACAAACGCCTCTCTCCCCACTGCCAGAGTGACTCAGCAGGGCCTCAGAGGTGGCCCATCTTCCCCACCAGTCCCACCAGCACTTCGGATTGCTCTTCACCAGTGCAATCTCCTCTGCATACTGACTCTGGGACCAATCCCACTGAATACAGGGAGATCCACAGCAGTAACATCTCAGGTTCAAGAAGGGCTGGGGTCGGTCCTTGCCTGGAGGGGAGTTGCCTGTCTGGATGGAAACCCTGATCCTGTTCCACCTAGGCTTCCACAGAAAAAAAGCTGAGCATAAATGCAATAGGCAAAGATATCAATCTCTCTCCCTCTCCCTCTCCCTCTCTCTCTCCTGGTGAGGTGAAACCGCTGCACCCCACACCTTCCCTAGAAAGCCTGACCCAGGGTTTTTACGGATTTGGGTGCCAGAAGCGGCTTTCCTCCCCTCCACCTCTCCAACTCCAGCTGCAGGTTTTCCTTCCCACTTTCGACTACAAGAACTCCAGTAAATGTTTCCAGACATTCCTGGACAAGAAAGGGGGCACCTCGCCGCATCTGTTTCCTTCAAAGAGTCCAAATCACTTGTTCTTTCCTTTCTCTTTCAATCCCTCCGCGGGAGGAACTGACAACCTTTCCACGCGTGGGGCAGAACCGCCTGAGACGAAGGTCACAGAAAGCCACAAATTGGGACAGGGGTGGGTGGGGGGTGGGGAGGTTTCAGAGGGAATCCCAGGGCGACGACGCCTCCATCGAGTCACACCTCAGCCTGACGAAGGCTAGAACGGCCAGATGTTTCTCTCCTGAAAGCACCTCAGGGTCGGAACATCCCGACCGCAGAGGCTGCTCGCGACGCCCAGAAATGCCGGCTTCGGCAACGTCGGATTAAGGAACAATGGGTGTAAATTGGAAAGGCGGACACACTTAGACCGGCTTAGGACGTTCTCCCGAGTTTTTTTTTTACAACAATTAGGAAGTAAGAGTATTCAAACAGAAAGTCTCTAATGCGTGCTGGAAGGGGCTGCTTCTGGCTCCCCCTCCCCAGTTCCTTTGTCTCGTCGCGCAAAGAGCTCCTGTCTCGGAAGCCTCCGGATCCGCTGCCTTCGAGCCCGGCCAAAGGTCCTGGCAGCTCCAGGTAGGAAGCTGCTCGCCTCCTCGCCCCCAAGTCGCCACCAGTTGCTCCCGTCGGACTCCCCGCCCCGCCGGTCCAAATGGGGGGGGGGCTCTCACCCACCCTCCCTTCCTCCACCTGGCGCGCCCGAAGCCCGACGACTCACGTTTGCTCTGGCCGGCGGGCTGGGGCGGCTGGACGATCTGCTGCTGCGCTTGCCGCTTGTTCTTCTCCGGCTGGGGCCGCGTGCCCTGGACCGCTGCCGCCGAGCAGAGCGCCAGCAGCACGAAGAGAGGCAGCCGCCTCGACGGGCGGGCGGGCATCGTCGAAAGAGAGCTGCGGGAGCAAGACGGAGCAGGGCTTTTACCGACAAGTCCCCCGCTTCGCAGGCTCCAGGCAAAGCGGCTCCGCGGACTTGGTGGCTGGACGCCCCCGAAGAAGAAAAAGAAGCACCAGCTCCCCCCCCCCCCCGCTTCCCATTGGGAAAAAAAGCAACAACTCCTCGCCGGAGCCCCTTACCTTCTTGCGCCTGGGGTGCTCCTGCTGACGGTTCCCACCCTTACAGTCCGCGGGCTGGCCAGGCGGCTGCCTCCGAGGGGGTTTATATGGGGCGCCTGGCCCGGGCGACCCCCCGCGGCGCCCAATGCCAAAAGCCGGGCGGGGAGCGGGAGAGGGGGAGGGGCCCGCCGGGGACACCCCTTTGGAACGGCCAGAGGCGCCCCGATTGGCTGAGGAGGGCGGGTGACGTCACGGGGAGTCGCATTCCACGGCAAACAAAAGATCCGGCCCGCGAGCAGCGCTTTCGGCGGCGCGTGGGGTTCGCCCGAGTATCGTCGCCCGGCCCGGGTGTGTGTGTGGGGGGGGGGGCGGGGGGCTGCGAGGAAGGCTCGCTCCTTCGCTCTCGGGCACCGCCAGACAGAGCATCATCCCATTCCACGAGCGGCCCGAAGGCGGGAGCGCCGCGCCTCGTCCCCAGCTGAGCGGCGAATGCCTTCAGGGCATGATATTAACGGAGCGTTAAAACGGGGACGAAATTTACGCCGGACTAAATCCCGCCGAGTTTCCCGGGAGGCGCGCCTTGGGACGCGGGGCGACAGTCGCCGGCACACCCCGCCGGGTTTTCCGCGCCCTTTTCCTTCCTGCCCGCTTCGAGGTGGGTGGTGGGTGGAGGGGGTCCGCAGATCCCTGTCCTCTTTCTTTGCCCTGCCCTTTCCCTCCTTCCGTCTCTCTCTCTCTCTCTCTCTCTGGTGTGTGTGTGTGACTTTGGAGGTATGGATGGGTACGAGTCTGGGGTCGAAGAAGTTCGCGACAGAAGCCGAAGACTTTTTTTCATCGCGGGCAATTTTCTGCAAAATTGATGATTAGGGTTTGGAACGGAGAGGCATGGCTTAAATTGGGATGCGGGGGAAAGTGCACGTGAAATTGTTTCAAACTTTGTTTTATTAAATGATGTATTTTGATTAAATTTCACTAAATTAATTACACAAAGTACACACTTTAAATCAGAGCTGAGAAGAACTTAACTCCAGTAGCAAAAAAAAAAAAAAAAAAAAGGCTAAGATCCCATTAAGAATGTTTGTTCCTTCTCACCAGCGTTTTTTCTGTCTGAAAGATCTTAAAAGCTTAACCACACCTTGGTCTGTCGCTGAATTTGTGAGTCTCTAAATAGCAAAAACGAATATTTGCAGAGAGAGATGCATAATATTAAAATCCTGTGGAATTCTACAGCATAAGCTTTTTGAACTAGAGTGTTCTCCCAGAGGTGTGATGGGTGCACACAGAAGGACATGAAATGCAAATATACAGTGTTGTTTTAGAGGCTGTAAGTTAATGTCACATAATGGTGAAACACAGAGTCCAAGAGATTGCACCAGATCCTAACCTTTCCTGATACTGTAGTTTGAACTGTGTACCAGTAAACCCATTATAATCACTGAACAGTGCACTGAACCTTACTGTTCGCAGCTTCCAGACAAGGCATTTATTCTGCATGCTTATCTTGTCTCCTTCACATAACATGAGGGGTCCAGAAACCATCATCTCTCATTTGTAACCCTCCTGTGCCCCTACCACACCCTGTGCTTCTCCCTTATTCCCAACCACTGGAGTGGAAGATGGGTTAGATTCACAAGGCCTTTTGACCGGTAGCGCCAGGAATTCATTGTGTGGAAGCATCCTCTGGCAGCCATGATAATTTTAGAAAAGAAATGTTGCACAATATCATCATCATTTCTGCATCTCGATCAATGTGGTTTTATTTATTTGGTCTACACCTCTTTCTGACAAAACCACAGTCAATGAAGCCAACATCAGTAGAAACAGATGCAGTTAAAACATAAAAAAAGCATTAAAACAAGATTATAAGCACATCAGTAAAAACAGAAACAGCAACATCCAGTCAGTCAAAGCCTCAACAACACTCCAGCACTGAATCCAAAGGCTGTGCTTAATGGCAGAAAGACAACTGTGGGAGGGCCTCCAGTGCCTGAAAAACTTTCTCTGGCTTCCCCACCAAATGTGCTTCCAAGGATGGTGGGACCAAGAGAAGGAGTTTTCCTGAAGATCTTAAGATCTAGGCAGGCTGATAAGGGACGGTATGTTCCTCTAACTGCCAGAGACCACATTCATACAAGGCCTTCCCAGCACTTTGGCCTGTGCACAGAAGTCCTTGCAACAAGGGAGCCACACACTCCCTTGAATGGTCCCCAGCCAACAGTCCTGGCTGCATCTCTCCCCCCACCCCTACAGCTGATGTTTCAAAACACTTTGCAAAGACAGAGCGTGTTAGAGTAATCCCAAATGAGAAGCAGCTAAGGCATAACATCATGACAGTGAGATCAGACATCTCCAGGAATGGGTGTAGCTGGTACATGAGCCTTAACTCTATCCGTGCACTCCTGGCCATGGCCCTGATCAAGGTATCTGAATTCAGGGGAGAATCAAAGGGGACAACTGCACAGCAAACCCAAGTCTTAAAAGGAAGGATGTCCCATCCAGTATAGACTGAGTGTCTGCTCTGCCTTTTGACCAACCAAGAGCCCCTCTGCTTTTGCTAGACTTAAGCTTCAGGTTGTTTGTAGTCATCCAGACTTCATTTTAGATGGAACAACGGTCTTGGATTTCAACAGAAAGGAGGGAAAGAGTTGGATATCCTCAAAGTACCAGTGGCATCAAAGCCAGTACTCCAAACGAGCTCTCCTAGGGAGTCTATGCATTTGTTAAATAGCGTGTGGGACAAGATGACATCCAAAGGGATCCCAAAGGCCAACATCCATGGCATCAAACAGATGTCCTCAATATCACTTGAAATCAAGGAAGCTGCTATAAAAGAGTCAGGTGACTAAGAATGCCATGGTCAATTATGTCAAAAGCCCATGAATGGCCTTGCAAAATCAACAGGAACACAGTCCCCCCTTATTTAGTTCCTGAAGTGGTTCGCTCAGAAGAAGCAACTAAAGCTATTTACATCTCATAACCAGACCTGAAGTTAGATTGAAATGAATCTAGATCATCCATCTCGAAATCCCTGGAGCTGAGATATCGCCCCATGTGCAGCGTATTTGTCAACAACGGAACATTGGGAAATGACAGACAAATAGCCAATATTCAAGGGATTGGTTAACAGGAGTAGTAAACCACTACTTCTCTTAGAGATGATGGAACTGTGTTTTAGTGCAAACAGGGGTTTACCCAGTGTGCCAGTCAGCTGCTTCTATGAGCTGGAAAGACAAGCACTCAAATGGTGGGTTTCGCCTCTCGAAGCATGCTGCCACATTCTCAGGCTGTACACACAGAAAGCAATCCATTTTCCCTGGTCAAGCATTTTCCCTGCCAAAGGCACATCCACTGGATCTCCATTAACGATGGCATCCGGGTCAGAATGTGTGCATGCTAAGTGCCATCAGATCACTTACTACTTCTTGTGACCTCCACAGGGATTTCCAGGTTATGTGAGGCATGCCGGGAGTCGTTCAGCACTGACATGCCCCTAAGGAAATTTTCACATCTGAGCAGAGATTCGAACCTCGAGCTCCTCAGTCTTTGCCTGGCATTCTGTCCACCACACCACACCAGCTCTTGTCAGCATGAATCCAGATCTTTAAACAACCCTGTGCAGATGCAGAAGTCTAAGAGATGGATGATTTCTTTGGCACTGCTATTAGGTCGGTCTTTGAATGGGTTTTTCTGATGGGGTTCTGACCCATTCAAAAGGGAATCCTTATCACATGGTTACTCATAGTGAAAAATGGATAGTTAAGGTCCCTTTTAATGGGCCAGCTCTATTAAAGCTAAGGCAAGCTTCTGGGTTGCATAGATTTGTTTATCAGATACAATGCCTAGATTGTACCTGTACAAGAAATCTATACAAGAACAAACATTCCTCCCATAAAAAGTAGTTCAAACCTAGGTTAATCTCAGAACTTAATTGTTCATTTTAGAAGACTTGAAACACCTACTTCTCAAAAGCATTTGTACTTCACTGTTGAAGTCATGATGACAACAGATTCATTTGCTATTTGTAATGTATCTTCCATTTCCATGCCCTCAGTGCTACCTTTTCATCATTTTTATTCACATTTTATAAATAAGAGAATTGTGACTATGACTTGCACCAATTATGCCAATGAATTAATGACACAATGCAATTTTTAATCTGAGGAACTGGTTCATGAAATAATTGTTGGAGTCCTTTCCAATATGTTGTTTGTTCCAATAATATTAGTTCCACTTGTTTTTGCCAAATCTAGTGTCACTGAAAAATCTGCAAAAATAATAAAAATAAAAATAAGACATGTAAAACCATCAACTAAACTAGGCAAGTTTCTTCACATTTAGAAAAAAGAGAGAATTTTTTTTTGGGGGGGGGGAATTAAAATCCTTTGCTTGTAAACACATCAGCACATTCCAAATAAAAATAACAAGTGTTCCTTTCTGACAGATGGGAAGTCTACCAGATGATATACCTGAATGTGTGAAACACAGACTTAAAGGAAGAATTTAAGTTACAGCTAGCTTGTGTAGATCTTTTCCCTGCTGGACCGAGTTGAACAAAATGTGCCAGAGGCTGGCTCAATTCAGAAAAATGGTACTCCATTCATAAATATGGTTAACAGTGGACAGATCCATTCATACGTATCAGACTCCTTACCTGGATCCTAAAGGGCCAAAGAGATTCAAAATGAGCCTGTGAATTACCTCAAAATAAAGCACAGAAATTACCTTAAAGCAAAGCATACAGACACATTTTCTTGCAAATCCTTCATCTTCTTGCCCAAAAAACGAATGGAATTGGAAGCTATCTACCTAAATTTTCAAAAAGTCACAGAAGCGAATTCAAGTAAAACTTAAATGAACTTTTGGCAAAACATGATTTATTGTTCTCTGTTCCTTCTAAGCATCTGTTTTTGTCTGTTTGCCATACCTATCTTCTAATATGGAAAACTATTATTTCAGAGACATATTTGATATGAAATGGCTTGATAAATTTCTAGAAGGCTGGAAAAGTTACAAAGCTGCTTATGCAAACTCTACTTAGTGACAGTAACAAAGTTTCGTTTCTATTATAAAACTTACATATGTCAAAACTGCTAAATGGTTACATTCAGGTAAATGGAATTCATAAACAGTAATTCCAAAACAATTCATGCTTTTTCTTGATTTCAGTTACTACCTACAGTTATTTGAATGTTGTTATGTTTTGCATTTTCAATGTACACTGTGTTTTTTACTCATATCTATATCTGAGTTTAAGCAAAATTCAGACACCCAGATGGTAACGGATGCATTTTATTCCTATTGGAAAGGAGATACTTGAAACAGGCCATAAGGATTTCTTACTGATGTCTGCTGTAAATAATAGGCAAATCCCTGTGAAAAGAGAGAGAGAAGAGCACGCATGTGTGTATGCAATGTGTGTGTGCCCAGGAAGATAAGGTTAGTCACTTAAAGCACTCGGACCTCATCTGGGTTCTATAACTTCCACCTGAGGAAACAGCACTGTTTTCTTCAGAGCAACCAAAGGAAGCCAAAGCTGAAATGTCTTGGCACAGAATTGTATTTTCTTCTGTTTTGTTAGTCATTCTGCAACACTCTACAATGCTTATGTGTACACACACATACACTAACCAAACAACACTTTACTACTGTCACAGTAAAATTTAGTGATGCCTATCATACAGTAAGGTTGTTGTTACGTGCTGTCAAGTGGCCTCCAATTAATGGGATAACTCCAAAATGTCCCGAACTGGTTTCGTTGTTGCTGCTGTTTCTTCTTTAACTTGGTCCTGCTATGGTCACAGACCACCTGTAGACTCAGGAGATGCTGCAGTCTGTGAAGTGCTTTACATTTCTGTACTAATTTCACCCGCCTATGCTGAATCTTCTAGGCAAAAATGGATAGAAAATCCTTATTTTCACCATGTCCCATCTGAGTGACAAAATATTCCTGAACACCGGAATGATGTTGTATCCTTTGAGATCTGTTTTCACTTCTCTTTGGCCCTGATCAGTTCTTTGGTCCATAGCACCGGTTAAAAATATGACCGATGTTGTTTTTGTGCTCACCACAGGTGTCTTCTTCTTTCATTGCCTTTCCTACCGGAGGCTGGACATCATTGTGACTATTCAGATTTAGGATGGTACAACTCTAATAATGATGTTCTGTTACACTCAAAACTAGTCTCTTAGATTTACAAAATCTTAATAATAGTGATTTTTAAAAACATTGTGCATCAACTAGTGACATATAGGGTTGTCACCAAATTCGGCCAAAGCCAGAATTACTAACTCAGTCAGCCTTGTTCAATCAGCCTGATGTGTATTAGGTCTGGATTAAAGCAGAAAGGTCAGATTTGCTTCCAGGATGAAGCCAACCAAATCTATGGATCAGTTTGAGCTAGAACAGAAACTGATTTAGGTGCAGCACTAATTGCCTGCAACTTTTTTTTAGAAAAAGAAAACTTAAAAGGTTCCTGTATAAATCCCTTATTCAGCTACGGACATTGGATTCCCTCTAGAGGATCTCTCATATCTCCAGACATCACATACATCAGAGAAAAACAAACAAACAAATAAGCTGTAGCTACTATATAGTTTTCCAGTGCAAACCCCTGAGAAGCTTTACAAATTGATTAAGATCTGGGGCACAAATCACTGGAGACTGAATCAGGATCCATTCCAAAGCCCCTAACAGGCCTCCAGGCTAAATTAGAAGATCTGTGCCCAGCCATAACAACATCATGACTTTGTCATGTAACATATAACATTTTCTCATTGTTCCTGACAAATCTTGACAGCATCTTAAAAAGCAGAGACATCACCTTGCCAACGAAAGTCCGAGTAGTCAAAGCAATGGTTTTTCCTGTCGTGATGTATGGAAGTGAGAGCTGGACCATAAAGAAAGGAGACCGCCGAAGAATTGATGCCTTTGAATTGTGGTGCTGGAGGAGGCTCTTGAGAATCACCTGGACTGTAAGGAGAACAAACCTATCAATTCTAAAGGAAATCAACCCTGAGTGCTCACTGGAAGGACAGATCCTGAAGCTGAGGCTCCAGTACTTTGGCCATCTCACGAGAAGAGAAGACTCCTCGGAAAAGACTTTGATGTTAGGAAAGTGCAACGGCAAGAGGAGAAGGGGACGACAGAGGATGAGATGGCTGGACAGCGTCTGCGAAGCAACCAACATGAATTTGACCCAGCTGCGGGAGGCAGTGGAAGATAGGGGGTCCTGGCGTGCTCTGGTCCATGGGGTCACGAAGAGTCGGACATGACTAAACGACTAAACGACATTGTTCCTTAAAAGTTGTTTTCAAGGCAAGCTCATGGGGTGGTGTTCCCATTTCGTAATTTTAAGTGTTTTTTTAATGAAGTTACTTTAATAGCAATGGTTATTTGCTAAATAATATGCACTGAATAGTGATATGGAATTTCTTAGCTGGGAGAAAAGAAAGAAGAACAATGAGTAACAAACTGCCTTTTAAAACTTAGTTTCCAAGTTGTAGGAATGTGATCAGATCCAGATACAGCTCACATTTTAACCACTTGTGTGAATTATTTCCTGGTGATCAGATGGCATACAGGAGACTGCAAACCAGCCCAGCCCTGGACATTTTGGTCCAGTGGTAGGGTTACTCTTTTTGGAGCTAGGCTAGAGGGATTCCTGTACACATAGGACGATCCCTTTAGGAGAGCTTGCTGCCAGCCCAAGTGTCGTGTGTCTTTCCAGCACAATCAGGCTCAATCTTTTATCGCCATCTGACTGCACCCGCAGACTCCTGCCAGTGACCCAGCCCTGCCACCTAAGTCCAAATGTTTGCCCTTTTCTGAAAGAGCCCATGGGAAATGGAAGGGTCCATTCCATCAGAAGGTTTCTTCCATCCCAGGAAGGAGTCTTTCAGTCCAAGTCATGGCTAGCACCAAGGTGAACACCTGCACCAACCCAAAGTAACAGTCAGGTGGTACACAATGTGTACAACTTCAGTGATCTTGAAGTAGATGTTAGGCTGTAAAAGCAGAGAGTTAAATCCAAAAAAAGAATTGGCATTGTTGTTCATATCCACCTGCACTCAGAATAGGTACAGCGCTTGAGGTGACATATAATCTGTTTTAGCAATCTACACGAATGCTGTAAAGGCACATTTCCAACTCACCAAGATGGCTGAAGGCTGGCTGAGCTGATGGCAAGCCAGACAAGGCTCTGCTGAATCCAAATCCCTCCTAGCCAAGGGATGCTGGAAAGTCTTAGGACTGTCCTGACTGTTCCAGCCTACCTTTGTACTGGCATAGCAGTTGGGAGTCTGGGCCGAGAGGGGGTTATATCTTGTGCAATGCAGCTCTTCTCTCTCTCTTGACTTGGGGCTCTTTTGCTGAATGATCTCTGCCAGCACAGACGTTGTGCCATCTGATCCAGTTGTGCTGGCTGACTTTGAGATCAGCCACCTCAGGGAGGTTGTGCCAACACACGGTGTCCTGGCACAAGAGGCTTCTGCCCATTCCAAACCCACATCAGGCAGCGTATCTTTGAGTCTGGATTTCACCTCCAGGCGGGTCAGTATTCTCACCATATTGTGAGTGGCATGGCTAAGGCTGCCAAGAATGTGGGTTGTCTAATACTGCTTGCTGAGTTCATGGCTATGGAAACGTAGCTCCCAACCCTCCATGTGCCACTGAACAGTTTGGGCAGTCCACGATCAGATGGAATTGATCTAATGCGGTGGATCAGAAGCTGAAATCACCTGCCTGAGAAATAAGTTCAGATCCCTCCTTTCCCAGCAACGATGCTCACTGGGTAATCTTTGAAAAACACCCAGGGGCTGGCAAAGATGTGCCGGGAAAACAAAGAGATGGAACTGAACCTGGACAGTTGTCTGTAACACTCTGACCCTTACACAACTTTCCCCTCACATTTTCAGGTATGTGTTCACCTCTCAAGAATGCACCCGTGCTTTTAAAAAAGAAAGTATTAATGAGCTGCCTATTGCATCATTTCATTTACACCGACATTCCCCAGATAAAAGTGTCACAAGATTCAGCGATTCTTTTATTTCAACATGTTTCTACCCAAAGAAGGCCTTCTGGGATGGGAGGGGATGCAATGTGTTGGGCTTGCAGTAATGCAGCGTTCTGCATCTTGAGGTGTGGAGGGAAACCAGTAAGGTTCATATTATGCCTCCAGACAAGAATGATCTCACTTTGAGGTTTCCCTCGCTGCATGGCACATCCCTTATCTTGGCATAACATACGCAATGACCTCCAAATCAAGTGGGGTTTTTCCATATTAAAATATAATCAGCAAGAAGAGGCAAGAAAAACTAATCTAGGGTGTAACATTCCATGCTTCTTAATACTGGGATTTCATTTTAGCATGTTTCATGACAATGGGGTGGGTGTATTCTGTGCAGTTATCAATGGATGTAGATGCAGGGGGCAGCTCCCCTTATTCCAAAGGACACCTCTTTCCCCTTTTCTGCTCTGATCCCTATTCCCAGTGCTCAGTGACTGCTGAAATGCCTCCAAGCTTCTTTAATGTTTTCCCTCCATATTCTTTCTCATCCACTTTCAAACTCATCCTCTCCTTCCCTATGGTCCCACTGAAGATTAACATAGATAGCACTGAAATAATTCCTTACTTAGCCTAAGGTTATATCCCAGGACAAATGCAATTACAGTATGTCCATTGCCCTTAAAGCATTAATGGTTTCTTTCCTCCCAAGCTGCAGTCTGCCTTTGGGCCACTGTGCCTGTGTCCCAATTCTTTATGGGGCTCAGATCCCTCTCTTGGAGATTCAGGGTGCTTGTGTGTCTTATTGGTGTGATGTGACGGGTGGCAGGTCATCACAGTGACCTGCAGGTCGCCATTGCCCAAGCTGAAGACAACTCTCTCTTTTCCCAGTTAGTAGGCATGCCATCTCACCAACACCAGCATGGTGATGAGGCAGAACACTATGGGGATACAGTAATGCTAATGTTAACACAGATGCAAGGGACAGCTCCTTACAGTGTACACGATCACTAAAAGAAACCAGATTTGCATTTCTGTATTATGCTGTATATTATTAGGGTGTAGCAACAGCAGGAGTCACGGCCCCACCAACTACACCTGCAGATCAGAAATGAGTGCAGCGCAGGACAGAGAAACGGGACGGACTGTGGGCATAGTAAAATCTTTTTGTTCCTCTCCCACTCTGAGTGTGGCATCCTTTGCACAGTTGAGAACACTGCTCAGGGAAGTAGCACAACATCCTGTAGAAACACAGAAGAGTGGAAAAAAAGGAGGGGGCATTTGTTCAGAAGTCGAAGATGCCTAGAACTGGCAAGGCATGCAACAATAAGAAAACCATTCTTTCTTTATTTGTATCAGACCATTATACTATTTAAAATTATGGACACATAAAAAAAATTCAAACCAATTTAAGATGTTAAAATGATTAGACTGTTTTTGACCAGAAGTGGGCTACTTCAATAAAGTTAACTTGGCCATTTGCTACATCTTCTTTTGTACACATGGTGGGGGTATAAATTTTGTGGACGTCAGTGCTGCATTGATTTCATTTCTCCACAGCTACAGAAAATTTGTCATGTCTCAAAGTAGCCCCATTGTACTTGATTATTCTTTGATCTTCCTACTTCACTCTGCAGTCAATTCAGTGACTTCTAGATGGTCCTACTAGGACTTTGTCCTGCTGGGAGACACTCTTCAGCATTCATTTGTTTGGCAAAGGGTGTTGTTTTTGCTCTCCCTAGGTTTAGCCTAGCCTCTTTTGGTTTAATATTTAGAGCCCAAGAGGTGGGCAGAAAACCTTTCCTCAATTTTAGCCATTGTCTAGGGGGTTGGTGTCCATGAAGTGGATAGGTTTGGTACTGTATTACCTTATTTCATTCATTACTTGCAAAGCACCTCTCAGCACACTTCTGGAGGGTTAATGCTAGCCAGATAATACACTTTTTTGATGTGAGTAGGTTTCAGCCTGGAGTCCCTCCCCGCATCCATAGTTTATCTCTCTGCCACTAAGGCTCTCAGGCTCTCTCTCTCTCTCTCTCTCTCTCTCTCAGGATCCCTTTGAATTGGTTCAGACAGTGTGATCACTTGAACTAAGCTGCCTTGATTTATTTTATGGAGAAAGGATAAAAATACTTTAAATAAATAAATAATACCAATGCAGAAAAGTGTGTTCTGGTGGCTAGTTCTGGTGGTTAGTCCATAAGGAGGGGAAAATGTTGCAACTCTTTGCAAACAATAACTTTTTTAAACTGCTTGTGCCAGCAGTGTTGTACTAGAGCGCCTAGATACCTCCCTGCAAAAAAGATATAGCCAACGAGAGGAAGAAACAAGGCCAGGACGTGGCCCTTGTTCACGAGTTAATATGTCGTTTCCCCTATAACTGCACCTTCTGCAGGACTTCAAGAGAGCCACATTAACAAAGCAGCAACTATCAGACAACTTCCTCCTCACTCTCTGTGAGGCCAGTTAATGTAAACAGACTTGGGGGAAACTAGGTTCCCTGGTGCAATTTCACATTTCCCTCACTGTTTGGTTGCACCCTAAAATTACAGCCTTATTATATTCAGGTTTCTGGTCAAGGTTGTGTGCAGATATTCACACACTGTTCAAACAAGCAAGGGATTTCAGCTGCTGTTTTTACATCCATTACTCCCAGATGAAGAGAGCCATCTGGGGAAATCCATATACTGTATTTTTCCATGTATAAAAAGACATTTTTTTCCTAAAATAATTTGAGGAAAAATTGAGGGTTGTTTTATACACTGAGTAGACCTTTGGTCTAGATCGGCGGGATAGAAATCCAATAAATAAATAAATAAATAAATAAATAAATAAATAAATAAATAAATAAATAAATAAATAAATAGATAGATAGATAGATAGATAGATAGATAGATAGATAGATAGATAGATAGATAGATAGATAGATAGATAGATAGATAGATAGATAGATAGATAGATATGTAGATATGTAGACAGACAGACAGACAGACAGACAGACAGACAGACAGACAGACAAACAAACAAACAAACAAACAAACAAACAAATAAATAAATAAATAAATAAATAAATACACAGAAAGCAGCAGCAGGATATGGAGGCAGAGGAGCAGCAATGCTCAGGCGCCTCTTGAGGTTGCCCATTGGCTGTTGCCTCCGCCGTCCGATCGCCCCCTCTAGCGCCAGTGCCGGGGCTCACCTCCAGATCGTGTCCCCACCTTGTCCCCTGCCCAAAGGAGACGATCGCTGGAGAAGGTTATCTGAAGGCAGTGGCAGCAATCAATGGACAGTAGTGAGAGGCGGCCGAGCGTGGCTGCTCCTTTGCCTTGGTCTCTTCCTGCTGCTGCTGCTGCTGCTGCTGCTGCTATCTCGTCCAGTGCCACTTGTGGGCCCAGCAGGAGGAGGCGATCAGGTGGTGGATGCAGCAGCAGCAGCAGGAGACAGAGGCGGAGGAGCAGCTGTGCTGAGCTGCCCCTCACAGCTGCCCATTGACTGCTCCTTCGCCTCTGGCAAGGGTAAAAATTAGAGGGTCGTCTTATATATAAACAATAGTAACTAATTTCACTGCATCAAAGAAAATATTTAGAAGAATGTGGTGCGCTGCTAGACTCCATATTTTTATCCTCCCTCTTTTATGAAACTTACGATGTCTGCTCTGGTTTTCTCATGGGATTTGAATATGGTGAATCTTATTCTTGAGCCAGTGAGGTTTAAAACTACCAACACCTGCATCTTTGCTAATAAGTAATGGTTAACTTCAATATTTAAGTGACTTTTTGTGGTATTTTGTGGTCGTGAAAAGAAGTCACAAATGTCCTCCTTTTTGTTTGCTTAGGAAGCAGCAGCAGCAGCAACCAACCAACCAACCAACCAACCAACCAACCAACCAACCAACCAACCAACCAACCAACCAACCAACCAACCAATAAATAAATAAATAAATAAATAAATAAATAAATAAATAAATAAATAAATAAATAAATAAATAAATAAGCCTAAATGATTATATCAGTACAAACAGAGAAAAATCACTTAAGGCAGTGAAAGAGAGACTATTTTGAAACGACAGAAACAAAGGCTCAATATAAGAAACAACAATTTGAAAATAAATTAAACAGCTGGAAAAATAAACCATTACATGGACAACACTTGAGAAATATTGATGGAAAACATGATCATAATTCAACATGGGCATAGCTAAACCGGGGGACCCCTTAAGAAAGAAACAGAAGCCTTGATTTTTGCTGCACAAGAACAAGCACTCCAAACCAACGTGATGAAAGCTAAGATCCAAAGAATTAGTGCTAACTGCAAATGTTGACTCTGCCAAGAAAAAGATGAAACTGTGTCACACCTCATCTGTGAATGTCCAAAGATTGCACAGATTACAAAGTTAGACATGATAGAGTGGCAAAGTTAGTGCACTGGTCATTAGGCAAAAAAAATGCATAGTGGGGATGCCGGAGTTGAAAATAAAGAATTGTAAATACTAACAAAGTACAGAGACCTGGCAATCAAAACATATGACCTTGGGAGGAAACACACTTCAGTGGTCCTTGTAGTCATTGGGACTTTGGGAACAATATGAAGAAATTTCACACAGTATTATTATTATTATTATTATTATTATTATTATTATTATTATTATTATTATTATTATTATTATTATTATTATTATTATTATTATTATTATTATTATTATTATTATTATTATTGCCATCAAATGAATTCAAAATTTTTCCAGGTAGACAGTATTCAGAAGTAGTTTACCATTAGGCTTCAGGAATACCCAGACAGACCCTTGAGAACAGTCCCTCATCCTTTCTGATTCATTATTTATTCTAAAAACCACCCCAGGCATGCACAGATGTTCAGCTGTCCAGCAGACATGCTCTGCCAGTAAAACTCTCACACAGTAGGATGAATTCTCCTTTCTTACTCAGAGAAGCCAGTCTTATTTACTTGGGATTCTGTGTGTGGGTGACAGGGAGCACAATTTGTTCTGTTGATGAAGCTGCTCAGGACTGCATCAATTCCAGGCAACAGTTTGGGCAAACTGGGTAAAGGTGAACTCCCAGTTGTGGTTTTACATTAGATAAAGTATCTTTTTCTACACTCCGAGAATCTGCTTGAATCCTGTTTAATCTGCTCAGACTGTCTAATTCTTCTACATTTTCAACAACTTCCCCCATGTGTGTGATTCAGATTCTAAATGGCTCTCCCATAATGTTGTAACACACATGAATAACAGATAATGGTATCTGAGAGGATTATTCTAGCTGCCTATAAAACAGAGGGGGAATAGTCTAGTATTATTCTAAAGTCAGAAATGTTGTGATGATCTCCATAACATTGCTTCTTCTAAACACCCAAACTGCTTGGAATTAATGCTGAATCATTCTGCGGTGGCAGAATAAAAATAAACGTACTACTTTGTACATTTCAAATTAGGAAGAACACACACCCTCCAAAGTCACCATGGAAATGAGGAACTTTTAGTGGTTGGGTATTTGTAGTCACAGTTCCAGAAGTCCCATTTTTATATCCACAAAAAAGCAAAGGTAGCTGGCCCTGGCAGCAGGCAGACAACATGAATTTCAGCATCAAGTTCTCCTGTCTCCGCTTCCCTGGTCTGCCTCATCTTTGTAGCATCCTGCCAAAGGAAGAGATCTGGGGATTGCTGAAGCTTGCAAACACTTTGGTTGGCCTTATAAAAGTGGTACTTTAACATGGATTTTGGGCTTTGTTGTTTTGTAGCATGATTTTCCCAAACACTTTTATACCCACTTGGTTTCTCCTGAAGGATGCTGGTCTGTCATGGGTCTTCTTCCAGTCCCCTAAACCTCATAGTGACACTTGGAGCTCCATGGCTATACAAGCGAAACCATGCAGTCCCACCAACAGACAAGTTGAAAGGCTGCCTACTCTGTGCTTGCAAAGAGGTTTTCAGCTTATCATCTCAATATGAGGCAACAAATTTAAACCTGGGGCTGGGGGCAGTCTTAGATTTGAGCTGAAAAAGCCACAGGAAATTATTGGGCAAGTCTATTAACTGCGCAATTGCCGTTTTATCTGGCATCTTCTCCTCTCATGGCATGATCTCACTGAAACAGGATGTCTTCCTGTGACAAAGTGAGATAGGGAAACAGTGCCTGGAGTTATATTGTGTTTCTCAAGAGCCCCCATTGTCAGCCGGATGTGAAACTCTCTGAGACTGGTTGCCAAGATTTCTGCTCTTGTGGGGGGTCCAACAAAGCCTAACTGGGTGTACACAGCGACCTTCACCTGAGCCAGACCTTGGATGCCTCCGGTTCACTTCTGTCTACTCTGACTGAGAACATTTGTTTTTGGTCAGCTCTCCCACCCGACAACCCTTTAAAACCTTGGAAACAGCCCAGGAATGAATCTGAGACTGTAGATACACAATTGTCCTTTTCTCTGATTAATATAATCTATAGCCAATGCTAAATCAAAGATGTATTTACACAGTGGTGTAACTATGCTCCATATTTTTCTAGGGCTCCCAAGTGAAGGAATGGTTTGCCTTAAGCCAACGAGCGAGTCCACCACAGAGATGGGATTTAAACAGTGTCTGTCTCTTGTCCATGATATACGTAGTCCTAGCTCTCTACAATTTAGCAAGAGCATGGAACTATTTTGGTCCTGAGGGCTGGATTCCTACCTTCTAGGATAACTCCAGCAAGATAGACTATGCCACTTGTGTCCTTCAAAAGCCTCCTTTTTGTTGAAATTGTGTGGTCACTCCCCATCCCACCCCATTTATTTATTTATTTATTTATTTATTTATTTATTTATTTATTTATTTATTTATTTATTTATTTATACCCCGCCTATCTGGTCGGCGAGGACTACTCTAGGCGGCTAACAACAATAAAATGATACAATAAACATGTAAATAAACAATTCTAATTAATAAAAACACTACAATACATTACACGAAACAGAAAACAAAACAGTAAAGAGGAAAGAGGGAGGTCAAGAGGAATGTGATGGAAAGGCCTGCCCAAACATCCATGTCTTCAATTGCTTCTTAAAGATACCCAGTGAGGGAGACCCGCGAATCTCAGGAGGGAGGTTGTTCCAGAGGCCTCCCTTCAGTTTCTACATGCAGAGACACTCTGCTTTTGAACATTTGACATTTAGCTAGACATTGACAATATTGTTGAAGGCATCTCCATGTTATCTCTAAACAGTGATTGGGGGCAAAACATGAGGATCCCTCCCCAATCACCTCAGGCTGGAGAAAAATTCATATATTAGGGACTCTCCCACCTCATTTTCCAGCACCTTATGGGGGAGGGAATCATATTTTATCTTCCAGATAACATGGTGGTTCTCAACATGTCCCCCTCATTTTCATAATAGAAGGGGATAGAGGGGTTCTAAGGAAGGGTTTCCTTTGGCCTTCTATGAGCTAAAGATTCCCTTCCCTTTCTTTTGAAGGAGAATTTTTATTCACAATTGGTGGGATCCAGCAAAATGCTGACTTCAGCTCCCCAGTTCAACATAGTACTTAGTTGAATTGGGGTATGCCCATCCATTATCACAGTACAGTATTTATTATTCTTTGGGGACATTTTCCAGAGCCCCATGTCCTCATGCTGCTCAGCACTCGTTAGACCTGTATTTGATCTTCCATTAACTATCAAAAAGTGTAGCTGCAGTATTAGGAACCCTATTCTTTTGGTTTATAGTGTGAAAATGTATACCACTGCTACCTGAAACCCTCATGTCAGGTTTTCTTGCACAAGACCTACTGGTATGATTGGGAGTCATGCAAGGTCATTTGAAAATGCAAGGACTTTGAAAATAGAACTTGTTAAGGACAACTGAACTTACATCCACATAATATTAGCGGAAGGGTGTTGATTACATTTGAACTGCATTTGTTACTCTTATTGAAAATTACTTTGGGGGGGAGAGAGAAGAGTTTCTCTGTAATGTCTGAAATAACCTTTTCTCAAGCTGACCTTTTATTTAACAGTCGATTACAAGAACTAACCCTTAGTTGCTATATCCAGGGACTTCTTACTGGACTCGGTAGACTTTTTAAAGTCATATATATCCATTAGACTTCAGTTGTCTCATTTTCAACAGAAGCTTGACTGCACTGTAAAATTGGTTAGCAGTTAAAAGCAATTACCCATGAGTCTACTTTGGGGGAGCCTGCCATTTCCAGCAGAGATCTGCTTCTTCATCAGTAACTCATAGCTTAGCCCAGGGTCATGACTGACGCTGGGAAACACACCAGGATTGGTGCCATTTGAGGCCCGGCTATTTCCCTGCTACTCTTGAGCTAAATCCTAGCAGTTCAGTTGAGCAAAATGATAAATAGACAGAGGGTTGCCTTTTTCTGCAACCTTCTGTATACGTTGGAAGATGAATGGATGCAGGTGGCAGGGTATTGTGTCAGCTCCACTGCCACTGAATAATCTCAAGTTAGCTGCAATTGAGCTAAACATTTCGTTGCTATTAATTTAGATCATTCATCATCCCTGATATTAATCTAGGTGTCAACTTGGGCTGCACCCACATCCTTTTCAAATATGTCTATTTGGCCTCTTCCAGGCAGACTTTGCGTAATTTCAAAGAAGGGCTCATTTTTCTCCATATATGTGCACACACTGAGCTGCAATTCTAAATAGGTATAGTTGGGTGTAATCTTTATTAAATATTTTGGGTAGAAATATGTAAACAAAGGGTTAAAAGTTTATAGAGGATGGCCACCAAACACCTACGATCACATATAAAGGTATAATTAATGCTTAGATACAGTGTTACTGACCCGAAAAAAACTGACAGTGTGGGGCAATGATCAATAATTAATTCCTTTCCAATAATTAATTGCTTTCATTCATTTTTGATACTTTGGGATGACAGCAGTGAACATGGGATGAAAGTCATTTGTGAATGTGGTCTTTCTGTGCATACGGACACTGGTCAGAGCACATGGAAAGCCCCTACAAAACTATACATTTCAAAAAAAAAATGGTAATGTTAGTATGCCTGTGGGAACCTTGGCCTCAGAAAGTTCCCCAGTCCTCATTTACCCTTAAAGTCAGAAAAGAAACCAATCTTTATTTTGAATAGTGTTTTATAATATACTACTACTTATATTATGTGTTCCAGTATAAGCAGTCCATCTAAGGCAGAGATGGGGAATATGTTGCCCTCATAGAACTTGCTGGACTACCGTTCCTATCATTCCCAGCCATTGTGTATGAAAGATTCCAACAGCATCAGAAGGGACGTGAACTCTCCACTTGCAATCAGAGACCTAGGTTATACATCACATTCAACTGGGAGATAGCCATCATCTCTTTTGTTCCTTGTAATGAATTCTCGTGATCCCACCAGCTTTGGGTCTTTGGAAAGAGACCTATGCCCCACATAGATATTTATGCATATAGCTGAACGTGCAAACGCTGTCCATATGAACACAGTCTGCCCATTGTGGGTGTTGAAGATATGGATCATGGCCCTGTTCCAATGTATACTAATAACTTAAGCTTCCAGGTGAACAACACCTTGACCATGAAGAAGGGGCCAACGGCAGAAGGTGCATCCTTCACCTCTCAGCTCCATACAAACCTGCTTGGCCTATGTGTGTGAAATAGTGAATATCTAATGGAATTTTTCTTAGCAAAGGATTTTACCACTAGTTCTAGGGCATTTGTTCTATGGGTCATGCAGTGAGTTTGTCCAATACAATATTGCTTATGAAGAGTCAGGGTTTTCTTTTGTTGGCACTGAAAATTGTTTAATTGTTTGCATATGCTCCATGGTAATTATTGGAACACACATTTGCATTGCTCTCTGCAGATATATGAACTCCTTGCCCATTTCAGTGCTCACTCAACTGAATCTCTTGATATCTTGGAATGTTTCAAGTGGGTGTTACCAGTATCATGACGTGTCATTTGTGGGCATTTCTTGTGTTTTAATTTTCTATAAGGTGCAATCCTAAATGCACTTACTAAGTAGTAAATTTTCAGCTAAACATGTGTTTGCTCTGTAAAAGTGACAAAAGGCAGGGGTTACATTTGTTTGGTTGTGTTTTGCAAAACTAAGCACTGTTTAACATTTCATTTTTATCTTTTCAGTTTAAGCAAACAAGAAAAAGCAGAGTCTGTCTATGCAACCCGGAATCTGGGAATCCTGATTTTCAGAGTCCCCAGTCACACAGACAGGTTCATTCTTCTCCACACACAGAGAATGACAACTGTTTCCCCCATGTTCACACTGCCACTTTTCCAAATACCTCAACAAGGATTCTGTGCAACTGTAAACCCTTAACCAGAAATGAAAAGCTTCATTTAGATTATACGGCCAAGCATTCCAAGAGAACCAGTCAAGAGAACTTTATTTCCAGGACTTGTCAATGCAAGATATCTTATTTGCTCAGGGCAAAAAAGGACCCAGGGCTAGAAATGTAGACTGGATATGGTCACTATAATTCCTGCAGTTTCCCTCATGCAACATCAAGCCTCGGATTGCAAAAAACTATCGTTCTGTGAAACTGGTTAAGGCCTCCCATTAACTCCTCCCATTACTTAAAGACTTCAGAAGACCACAGACCAGTGTCTGATGCTCTCATTGTGATGGAAGAAGTAGTTTCTATGGGCAAGAGAAGACAATTCCCCTTCTTGCTGCAATGCTTCTGTGACAACCCCAGACCTACTGGAGTATACCACACTTTAATTATGCTGCCACCAACCATTCCCTATAAGAAGTCACACAGACCAGGAATGGATTTTACTAAACAACAGAACAAGGTTTATTTAAATAACAAACAGGGTAAATAAAAAGATCAGGTAAATAAGATACTGTAACGTGGCTTAGTCTCAATCATACATACAACAGTTTGGTTCACACAGAACACTTTAAAGTAAAGCACAGACCCTGAACCTATCAGTTCTGGCTACCTATAAAGAAACCTGAACCTATCAGGTATGTACTAACTGACACACAGTTGTACTCAGTCTGACACACAGACTCCCACTCCTCACTCTCCACACAAGCTCCAAGCATATATATACAGTACAGCTCCTCCCCCCTGATGTCCCGCCTTCCACTCCCCATAGGATGGAACTTTCCCTCCAAACCCATGACAGACAGGTACCATCAGTGCTGTATGTAACACCTCCCCTCTTTATAAGTTGTTTTGCAGGGGAAAAGCTAAAGTGCTTTTCTCCAAAAAACAACCAGGATCAAAACACACAAAAACAGTTATACATTATAACACAATACTATACTTACTTACTCACTCTAGGTCCAACATATCAATTAGGCATTTAAACATTCATATTTACAATACATTAAGTTACCTTTATTAATACAAACCAAGCATGTTTAATAAACAGGTACATTTAACTTTTGGTCATCAAAATATATACATAGTCCATGGTTTCTTCGCCATCTTCACTCTTCGGGTCTTCTTGACAAGGCGTCAGCAACACAGTTCATTGACCCTCTGACCACCTTCACTTCAAAGTCATAATCTTGCAGGTTTAAAGCCCACCTCATAAGTTTACTATTATGGGTTTTCAGTGTCTTTAACCACTGCAGTGGTGAGTGGTCAGTGCACAGAACAAAATGTCTTCCCCAGATGTAAGGTTTGGCCTTCTGGATCGCGTATACTATGGCCAGGCACTCCTTTTCCACGGTTGCCAAATGTCTCTCACCTTTCTGGAGTTTCCTACTCAGGTAGGACACTGGATGCTGGTCACCATTTTCATCCTCCTGGCAAAGAACTGCTCCTACCCCGCTGTTAGACGCATCGGTGTAGATGATGAACTCCCGGTCGAAGTCTGGAGCACGCAGCACTGGATACTGGACGAGCGCCTGCTTCAACCTCTGGAACGCCTCCTCACAGTCGCTGGTCCACGGGATGCGGTCATCAGCCTTCTTCCTCGTCAGATCGGTCAGCGGAGCCGCAATCTCGCTAAACCTCGGGATGAACTTCAGGTAGTAGCCCACCAACCCAAGAAATGATTTGACTTTTTTCTTGGTGTTGGGCCTGGGCCAATCACGAACGGCTTCTATCTTGGCCTCCAGGGGTTTGATCACTCCTCCCCCTACTATGTGACCCAAGTATTTTATTTCTGGGCTACCCAGCTGACACTTGCTTGCCTTTACTGTTAGCCCTGCTGCACTTAACCTCTGCAGCACTATCTCCAGGTGTTTCAGGTGATCTTCCCAGGTATTGCTGAAGATCCCTATATCGTCAATGTAGGCCACAGTAAAGTCACTGAGCCCTGCTAAGGTCTGGTCCATCAACCTTTGGAATGTGGCTGGTGCATTTCTGAGACCAAAACTCAGGTCTCTAAACTCATAGAGACCGAAAGGGCTGCAAAATGCGGTCTTTTCTTGATCCCTGGGATCAATCCTTAATTGCCAGTATCCCTTTACTAGGTCCAATGATGAAATGAACCGACAACCCCCTATGGTTTCAATCAGGTTGTCTAGCCTGGGCATTGGGTAGGCATCAGGAGTGGTTACGTGGTTTAATTTCCTGTAATCTACACAAAACCTAATGCTCCCATCAGGCTTGTCCACCAGGACTATCGGAGAGGACCAAGGACTAGAAGAGGGGACGATTATATTCTCCCTAAGCATCTCGTCCAGCTCCTTCCGCACCTTGTCCCTATAGGGTCCCGTTACTCGATATGGGGATACTGCATGTGGGGTTGCATCCCCTGTATGGATCCGATGCATCACTCCCTTCACTATCCCCGGCTTATTTGAAAACACCTTTTGATATTTGGTGAGCAGCACTTTTAGTTCTTGCTGCTGGTCTTGGGTGAGTGCAGGACTGATCTTTACCTCATCTGGGTTGTATTTTACTTCCCCTCTACCCTCCCAGAAGGGTAATTCAGCTTCCTCACTCTCAGCTGCTTTTATTGCAAATAAAACCCTCTGTTCCCCTCTGTAGTAGGGTTTCAGGGCATTCATTAAAGAGTCTATATATGTCACAACATCTTGTGGGTCATCCTGGGTGATCTGTTCCCAATTTTGTTTGATTAAATCAAGTGGACCTTTCACCCTTCTCCCAAACAAAAGTTCAAACGGGCTGAACCCGGTACTGGCTTGTGGCACTGATCGATAAGCAAACAAAAGGGATTGCAGCTTCTGGTCCCAATTGTTTGGATTCTCTGCCAAGTAAGCCCTAATCATGCGCATCAGAGTCCCATTGAACTTCTCCGTTAACCCATTACTTTCGGGGTGATAGGCAGTGGTTTCCTTGTGTTTAATTCCACAGATTTGCCATAACCGTTTCATGAGCTTTGATGTAAATGATGTGCCCAAATCTGTGATTATTTCTGAGGCAAATCCCATCCTGGACATATACCCCACCAAGGCATCTGCCACTGTGTTAGTTTCGATATTAGTCAAGGGAATGGCTTCGGGGTACCTCGTGGCATGGTCCACAATGGTGAGAATGAACCGGTTCCCCCTCTTTGTGGCCTTGGGCAAAGGTCCCACAATATCCACTCCTATACATTTAAACGGGGTGTCAATCACAGGCAAAGGGCACAACTTCGCTTTGGTCCTGTCACGGTTATTCCCCTGCCTCTGACACACATCACATTGTTTACAGAACTCCTTGATCTGCTTCCCTATTTCAGGCCAGTAAAAATTCTGTGTGATTCTCTGCTGTGTTTTGTTCACCCCTAAGTGCGCAGCAAACATGTCAGAGTGCCCCCTTTGTAAGATCATGGGGCGATACTTTTCAGGTACCACTAGCTGACTTCTGATCCCATCTCCCCCTTTTGAGACATTCATCAGGGTCTCTCTATATAAAATTCCCTTTTTCTCACGAAATCTCGCTGGGGTTTCAGGTGTTAGCTGGGTGTCTGTCACCTTTTCAAAACACTTTCGGAGAGTGGCGTCTGCCTTTTGCTCTTGGCCAAATTTGCTGTCTGTGGTTAAGGTTTCTACCACAGCTTCGGGACTATCCTCATCTGCTCCAGCCTCGGGCTCTTCAGTACCCCCTGAACTGTCCCCGTGGTAGCTTGTGAGCGTGTAATCACTAGCACCCGTTTCACATGTTCAGCCAGGTCATTTCCCACGAGCACGGCTGCTGGCAGAGTCGATGAAATCGCTAGCCGCCAAACTCCCCTCCAGCCTTGAAAGCTCACAGGTACCTCAGCTACTGGCAGTGAGATCACCTGTCCCTCAATCCCTGCCACCTTCAAGCTCTCATTTGGGATTATATACTCCCTAGGAATAATATCTGGATGGCACAGGGTCACCTGGGAACAAGTATCCCTTAGCCCCCTATACTGATGGTCAAGTATTCCTACGTCCACCCCTGCGGTCTCAAACAACTGCGAATCTGTCCTCACTAGTAAGCAGCGCTTGACCTCCACAAGAGGACCATTTTCCCCAGCCTGATCAGCAGATGTAACTGTTCCAGATTGAGTTGCCATGGCAACAGGCTCCCTCAGTGGCAAGGAGCTTTGCTCTTTCTGGACACAGAACACAGCTTTTGGCTTGGTTCCACTCAAATTATGAGGCAAATTTCCCTTTAGCTGCTTCCATTTCTCACACACTGAGATTAGATGGCCCTTTCCCTGACAGAAATAACATTTTCTGCTGTACTTGGAGTCTTTCTCCTCTGGTTTTGGTTTTCCCTCCAAAATCTGGTTCCTGGACTGGCTCTGCCCAGAAGTTTTATCAACAAAATGGCCGCCCATTTTTGGCGGGCTCTGACCTAACCCTTTGGAGTACTTAGGGTCCCATGTTTCCCTCATGTTTTCTTCAGAATAATTCAGGTTTTGATGTTGTGCCTTAACCTGTGTGCCTTCTTTTGGTTTCTTTTCTAGCTGCAATTTCTTCTCCTTTATTCTCAAATCCAGCTCCTTTTGCTTAGCCTCAAACTCAGCCCTGATCTGTAAAATTTCTTCCTCAGCCCTAGCTTTTATCTCTTTTACTTTTTCAAGATCTTGCTCACTTTGTCTGACCTGAGCCTCATACTTTTCTTTCTTTGACATTTCTTCAACTGATAAATTGTTAATAAACTTATTTAGGAAATCCAATTCTAATTGTGCCATTCTAATTCTGTGTTTCAGTTCCATCTCTTTTATCCTCATGGCCGTTCCCCTTTCTAATTGTTTCATCCTAAATTCATGCTGTTGGGCTAGGAGCCTTTTCCTGAGTTCTGAGGTCAGTTCTCCCGTGCTCTCATCCCCCATTTCTGCCATTTGGCTTCGAGTCAAGGGCATAATCCCCCCAGAACAGGTTGCCTTCAAAAGTCAAGCCTCAAAATAAAACGACGACTTTTTTCCTTTTGCCTCAGGAACAGCCTTCTATAGATTGCTGCTGTCCCTCCAGCACCAACTTGCAACTGTTGCCAGGCAGAATTCACCCCCTCTGCTAGGCCTCTCAGCAGACAGGCTAGATCACTGTTACTTCACACAGCTTTGCCTCAGCCCTTTCCCGCCAAAACGGGTTGCCTCAGAGCTCCCTAATCTAGTCCCCCCAACCTGAGTTGGCACGTTCTTCCACTAGCGTACCTCCCCGTGAGGTAAGCCTAGAAGATTACCTACGCGCTCTCAGATTTTCCCTGACTAGACCCCCCTTGCTCTGGGCACACTTGCCAAGGCTTTGCTGGACCACTGGACAACTGGACCAGTCGTATCCCACACGCTGGACACCAATCAATGTGACAACCCCAGACCTACTGGAGTATACCACACTTTAATTATGCTGCCACCAACCATTCCCTATAAGAAGTCACACAGACCAGGAATGGATTTTACTAAACAACAGAACAAGGTTTATTTAAATAACAAACAGGGTAAATAAAAAGATCAGGTAAATAAGATACTGTAACGTGGCTTAGTCTCAATCATACATACAACAGTTTGGTTCACACAGAACACTTTAAAGTAAAGCACAGACCCTGAACCTATCAGTTCTGGCTACCTATAAAGAAACCTGAACCTATCAGGTATGTACTAACTGACACACAGTTGTACTCAGTCTGACACACAGACTCCCACTCCTCACTCTCCACACAAGCTCCAAGCATATATATACAGTACAGCTCCTCCCCCCTGATGTCCCGCCTTCCACTCCCCATAGGATGGAACTTTCCCTCCAAACCCATGACAGACAGGTACCATCAGTGCTGTATGTAACAGCTTCCCATGAGTGAAACATCTTTAAAATGTGCTCTGGAGGACTGGGAAACTTTTTGGGGCAGTGTTAGCAACAGAGAGGCCAAAACCCACTGTGAACATTGCATGGGATTCAGGCTAGACACCATACGATCCCTGTAAGATCAATTATTTTTGTCATAAATGGCACACTAGCTACTCAAAAAACACCACAGTGTTAAATTCTATGGTAGACATCAGTCACAGGGGAACCTTCATGTACCAGAGAACCATGTGCCCAAGAGACTGGCCATTGAACGAGCCTGTTCCTGCAGCTTCGTCAACATTAGGGAAGGTGGGGGTGGATTTAAAGTAAATTGGAAGACGTTTTTGGATACCAGTGTTACTTTAAATGGGCCCAGTTTTTGGAGCTGGAGTTTGGGTGGGGGAATTAGTTATTTTCCTGAGCTCACTTCTGAACTGAGGTGAAGGAAGTTTGTCTTTCACTATGTAAATGCAGAGCAGAAGTCAAATCAAAAAGATCAAATAGATAAATAAATAACATATGTATACTATCTATGCCCATCTAAGTTTAAATCACAAAGATCACAAGCTGAATATGAGCCCACAGTGTGATGTGGATGCAAAAAAGAAAAATGCTATTTAGGCAGCTGAATAGATGGTTAGGTCTCATCGTGGGTCCTGTGTCCAGTTCTGGACACTACACTTTGAGAAGGATTCTGACAAATGAGAACAGGTTCAGAGAAGGGCAAGAAAGATGATCAGGGGACTGGAAACCAAACTGTATGAGGAAAAACTGAAAGAACTGGGCATGCTTAGCCTTGAGAAGAGAAGACTGAGGGAAGATATGATATGATAGCAGTCTTCAAATACTTGAAAGGTAGTCATGCAAAGGAGGGGCAAGGTCTGTTCTCAATCATCACAGACTGCAGGACACATAATAATGCACTCTAGTTACAAGAACCCCGATTTCAGCTGATTATCAGGGGGAAAAAACCTCCTAACTGTTAGAGCAATGTGACAATGGAACCAATTATCTTGGGAGATCATGGCGCTCCAATGCTGGAGGAAATCAAGGGAAAATTGAACAACCATTTGTCAATGCATATATTGATTTGGATTCCTGCATTGAGCAGAAGGTCGGACTCAATGTTATTACATGCCCCTTCCGACTCCATTATTCTATGATTCTATGAACTTTAAGAAAATATTCCTATGTCAAGCAGCTGTTACTTAGTGAGGTGGCTAGCCACTGTCTTGTCTGTACCATGTCATATGATATGTAGGTTGAGCTTACATGAGTGATGTGCAGAAGGAAAACTAGAAATACTTGGAGGGAAAAAATATTTCCCCCTTTTTAACTGGACCTTCATATCTTTGTGTCTCTTATCAGATGAAAACTTCCTGCTCACAGACTATTAGTATGTCAAAAGAGGGCTTGGCTAGAACCATTTTTTCTTGACATGTCAGTTTTCTCTGTGGACCATATTCTGTATGCAAGACAAAGCCATTGTGGGATCCCCTTTCTTGAACTCTGAAGTGGTACCACCTAGGTTTACTATCCTAGTATAAATCATAATTCAGTTCATCGTACAATGTACAAAATACAAGGTAACACAAGACATTTTAAGTGCATTCATCAAAAAACAAATACCATATTACCCCAGTGACTAATCTGCTGTTGTGCTTTCGTGAAGAATCTTGAGCGAACAGTATTTATTGTAGTCGACAGTTTATATTATTGCCCAATATGGCTGCAGGAAAACCAAAAGTTAGCCAATGCATCTTGAGAGATGTATTTGTCAGTTCATCTGGCTAGATTAGTTTAAACTCTTTTTCACTGTCTGCTACATGTTTCAAAAATTTATAGAGCTAGATAAAAGCTTTGGAGTATCAGTATATACAATACTTCTGCTTTGAATTAAGCCTTGAAAATGCATGCCTTGGAAAAGGAGCAAAACTTACAATCTCCAGCCCAAATGCATATTTTCCATCTACTCAGTTACTATAGAATAATACCATGGACATGTTATGCAAAAAAAAGATCTTTTGCCTTTGTGCATTAAGAGGTAGACTGCTAAACAGGAAAAAGAGATTCATGAAATTTGTGGGAGTAGTATTTAACTCATTTATACTCCAGCAAAAGAACATTACATCTGTTTCAAGATTACAGTATTGTTTTTCAGAAATTCCATGAGAGGAAAGAATATGTAGTTACTCCAGAATTCATTCAGTCTATGGTCTAATACAGGCCTTCAGTGTCAACTGCAGCAGCCTAACTATGAAGCAGCTGGGAGCCAGTATGTTGTGTGGGATGTTTTCAGAAAGTGCTGAATTCCACATTTTACTCTAAATATCCCCAATGAAAACATCACAAAGTTTTGAAACTCAAGCTCTTAGTACCAAATTCCACAACATGTAAAATCATGTGTGCTTAACTAACTAACAGTGGTTCTACAACTACTTTTTCATTATAGGTGAATGAATGTTAGCCATGGATGAGGAGAAGACCACTTTAGCAGGGCAAGAAGCCATTTTTGTTCTTGAACCCCTCCAAGGGCTGTGCAGAATTCCAAAAATGGCAAAAGAGGGAGAAAATAACTTCTGTTTTTTTAAAAATGTGAATTAAATAGTGCAGTGCTCCCTGCAATCTAATAAAAATAAATCCAAGTTCCTTGAGACTTCTGAATAAACTAATTCCCAGTCTTTTTTTGATAGGGTATATTTTTTTAGTAGGTATGATGGAATCTGTGGATCAGGGGCCCACATAAATTAGCTGGGGAAGTTAATGAGAAGCATACCTTAGGGCAACATTTGAACTCCTGTGCATTAATATAATAATAATATAATATAATATAATATAATATATTGTCATTGTAAGTATATACACAGTATACCCATACAACGAAATTCACAGACACCCAGAGACCAGACACAAGCACACACATAACATTCCCCAAACACTCCCCACCCACTAAAAAATTCCCCACTAAAAATACAAACATCTACATCTCAGGCCAAGTAACACAGTCCAACTAATTATTCACTACTGGTGGTCTTTAAGCTCATTATTAATTGCAATTATAGCTCTAGGATAAAAACTATTTAGAAAACGTGTGGTCTGAGTCTTAATTGTTCTATATCTTCTGCCAGACGGTAACAGTTCAAAAAAGTTATAAGCAGGATGGGAAGAGTCTCTCAGGATGCTGTGTGACTTCCTCAGACAGCGGGATGTGAAGATGTCATCCAGGGTTGGTAGCTGGAGCCCGATGATATTCTGGGCAATTTTAATGATTCTCTGTAGAGCTTTTTTGTCCGCTACAGAGCTACTCCCAAACCATGCCAGAATGCCATAGGTTAGGACACTGTCAATGGTGCTACGATAGTAGGACAGAAGTAAATGCTGAGATAAATTTAACTTCCCGAGCATTCTCAGGAAATACAGCCTCTTCTGTGCCTTCTTTATTAGCATGTTGGCATTTATAGTCCATGAGAGGTCCTCTGAGATGTAAGTACCCAGAAATTTAAAACTACCAACTCTCTCCACTTCCTCACTGTTTATGTACAGTGGTAAATGTACATTTCTCTTCCTCCTAAAATCAATTGTGAGTTCTTTAGTTTTTTTTATGTTAAGTGTGAGATGATTTTCTTTACACCATAGTATCAATCTTTGTACTTCCTTTCTATAAGCAGACTCATTGTTCTTATTTATGAGTCCCACCACTGTCATATCATCCGCAAATTTAATAATTGCATTGGTGTTATATAGTGGGGTGCAATCATGTGTGTACAGGGAATAGAGGAAGGGACTTAGCACGCAGCCCTGGGGAGCTCCTGTACTTAGTACCAGGGTAGAAGAATGGTGGGATCCCATCCTTACTGACTGTGGCCTATCTGTCAGAAAATCTTTTATCCACATGCAGATCTCCTGAGGTAATCCCAGGTTGATCATTTTTAAAAACAACCTATTTGGTAGAATGGTGTTAAAAGCAGAGCTATAATCCACAAACAACAGCCTCGCATAAGTTCCCTGTTGTTCTAAGTGTCTCAATACAGTATGGAGTACGATGGACACAGCATCATCAGTAGATCTATTTCTCCTGTATGCAAATTGCCATGGATCCAAAGAAGGTGGAAGACTAGCCTTAATGTAATCCAGCACCAATCTCTCAAAACATTTCATAATAACAGATGTTAAAGCTACTGGTCTATAATCATTGGGAGATACCACAGCTGACTGCTTCGGGACTGGCACTATAATAGATGTCTTGAGGCAAGTGGGGACAGAACACTGCAACAAGGATAGATTGAAAATATCCGTAAAAACTCCAGCTAATTCTGCAACACAGCCCCTAACAACTCGTCCCATGATTCCATCTGGTCCAGCTGCCTTTCGAATATTAATATTCTGGAAAGCGTGTCTCACATCTGAAATCTGCAGTACTAGTGGTTGTCTGTCGATGGTAGATTCTAGTGATGTATTATGGACAGTAGGTGCTGGAATAATGGTTGTTCCTGTTTCCACCTCAAAACGGCTGAAAAATTGATTTAACTGCTCAGCCAAAAAATCACTGCTGCTGCACAGACTGTTTTTGTTACTCTGCCCCGTGATTTGTCGTAGGCCGTGCCATACTTGACGAGTGTCAGAACTCTCAAGGTGTTGCTCAATTCTCTGGCTGTACATAGCTTTGGCATCCCTAATGCCCCTTTTCAGTTTAGCTCTGGCCTCTCTATACTCTCTATAAGTGAAGGAGTCTAGCCTATTCTAGATGAAGCAGTTAATGGGAGGTTTTATTGATTCAGGTACCCTGCCCAACCCATTGAAAGGAAATCAAGCAGCAATGTGCCCTAGCATCTGTGCATGTATTTCAGCTACAGTGAGAAGTTAAATGCTTGTTCTATGCCTCTACATCAATATGGACAAAGAGCTTTTTCTCATTGTAATTTCACATCCATCTTCACATGCATACCATCATTTCACAATTGATGCTTGTTGGCAAACCTTATACAAACATGGGGAGGTTATATGTCCTCCTTTAGGAAGGTAAGTCCTCCATTTGAAGAGCTGTCCTCCTTTCTTAGTGATATGTAAGTGGCCATCCTAACCTCCCCATGAGTTTCCCTAGCCAAGCAGGGAAAGTAGAGGCTTTGATTGAGAAATGTATCTAATCAGCCCTCTCCCATATTTAAGTGAAGTGAGAGTAGATGGTTTAGTGGTGGAGTCATTTTGAATGAAAAGACACAAACCACATACATTAATGTAACTGCTGATGCATGACAGGAAGGGCGTGGCATGGCATGTTAGTTCTGTACAGACTTCAGAGGTATGATCAGTCCCAGGAATGGACAGTCTGAAAGCATTGTTCAGACTATTCCTCTGAAATATCTGATTGTTGCCTATCTACTTACTTCAAAAAAACAATAGTGACCTCAGTTTCTTTTCTTTCTATATATGTTTATGCTCAGTAAACCGCAGCAAAAAAAAGGCAGAGAACATAACTCAGAGAGTTATTAAACACGATGCAATTTATTTGTCTGCCTATCTGTTTATCAATGCTATGTCTCAAAGACATTACCTAGTCACAGGCTTGTGTAATATGGACAGCAGAAATACATTTCCACTTAAATTATAGTAATAATGTCTAATTATGAATATATCTGCATGTTGTTGTTTAGTCATTTAGTTGTGTCCGACTCTTCGTGACCACATGGACCAGAGCAGGCCAGGCCCTCCTGTCTTCCACTGCCTCTCAGAGTTGGGTTAAATTCAAGTTGGTCGCTTCGATGACACTGTCCAACAATCTCATCCTCAGTCGTCCCCTTCTCCTCCTGCCTTCACATTTTCCCAACATCAGGGTCTTTTCCAGGGAGTCTTTTCTTCTCATGAGATGGCCAAAGTATCGGAGCCTCAGCTTCAGGATCTGTCCTTCAAGTGAGCACTCCTTGCAGTCCAGGGGATTCTCAAGAGTCTCCTCTAACACCAAAATTAAAAAGCATCAATTCTTCAGTGGTCTGCTTTCTTTATGGTCCATCTCTCACTTCCGTATATCACTACATGGAAAACCATAGCTTTCACTATTTGGACTTTTGTTGGCAAGGTGATGTCTCTACTTTTTAAGATGCTATCGAGATTTGTCATCGCTTTCCTCCCAAGAAGCAGGCGTCTTTTAATTTTGGGGCTGCTGTCACCTTCTGCAGTGATCATGGAGCCCATGAAAGTGAAATCTGTCACTGCCTCCATATCTTCCCCTTCAATTTTCCAGGAGGTGATGGGACCAGTGGCCATGATCTTAGTTTTTTTTATATTGAGTTTCAGGCCGTTTTTTGCACTCTCCTCTTTCACCCTCATTACAAGGTTCCTTAATTCCTTCTCATTTTCTGCCATCAGAGTGGTATCATCTGCATATCGGAGGTTGTTGATATTTCTTTCAACAATCTTAATTCCAGTTTGGGATTCCTCCAGTCCGGCCTTTCGCATGATGTATTCTGCATATAAGTTAAATAAACAGGGGGACAATATACAGCCTTGTAGTACTCCTTTCCCAATTTTGAACCAATCAGTTGTTCCATATCCAGTTCTAACTGTTGCTTCCTGTCCCACGTATAGGTTTCTCAGAAGACAGATAAGGTGATCAGGCAGTCCCATTTCTTTAAGGACTTGCCATAGTTTGCTGTGGTCCACACAGTCAAAGGCTTCTGCATAGTCAATGAAGCAGAAGTAGATGTTTTTCTGGAACTCTCTGGCTTTCTCCATAAACCAGGGCATGTTAGCAATTTGTCTCTAGTTCCTCTGCTCCTTCGAAATCCAGCTTGTACTTCTGGGAGTTCTCGGTCCACATACTGCTGAAGCCTGCCTTGGAGGATTTTGAGCATTCAGTTTAAGCTTGAATTTTGCTATGAGAAGCTGATGGTCAGAGCCGCAGTCAGCTCCAGGTCTTATTTTTGCTGACTGTATAGAGCTTCTCCATCTTTGGCTGCAGAGAATATAGTCAATCTGATTTTGGTATTGCCCATCTGGTGATTTCCATGTGTAGAGTCGCCTCTTGTGTTGTTGGAAAAGAGTGTTTGTGATGATCAACTTGTTCTCTTGACAAAACTCTATTAGCCTTTGTCCTGCTTTGTTCTGAACTCCAAGGCCAAACTTTCCTGTTGTTCCTTTTATCTCTTGACTCCCTACTTTAGCATTCCAATTCTCTAGAATGAGAAGAACATCTTTCTTTGTTGTTATAAGTCTTCATAGAATTGGTCAATTTCAGTCTCCTCAGCACTGGTGGTTCGTGCATAATGTGATGTTGAAAGGTCTGCCTTGGATTCGTATTGATATCATTCTATCATTTTTGAGATTATATCCCATTACAGCTTTTCCTACTCTTTTGTTGACAATGAGGGCTACTCCATTCCTTCTACGGGCTTTTTGCCCACAATAGTAGATATGATACTCATCTGAATTGAATTCGCCCATTGCTGTCCATTTTAGTTCACTGATGCCCAGGATGTCAATGTTTATTCTTGCCATCTCCTGTTTGACCACATCCAGCTTACCAAGGTTCATAGATCTTACATTCCAGGTTCCTGTGCAGTATTTTTCTTTGCAGCATCAGACTTTCCTTTCACTTCCAGGCGTGTCCACAGCTGAGCGTCCTTTCGGCTTTGGCCCAACCACTTCATTAGCTCTGGAGCTACCTGTACTTGTCCTCCGCTCTTCCTCAGTAGAATGTTGGATGCCTTCTGACCTAAGGGTCCCATCTTCCAGCATCATAACTTTTAGCCTTTTGTTTCTGATCATGGGGCTTCATTGGCAAAGATACTGGAGTGGCTTGCCACTGCCTGCTCCAGGTGGATTGCGTTTAGTCGGAACTCTCCACTATGACCTGTCCGTCTTGGGTGGCCCTGCACGGCATAGCCCATAGCTTCACTGAGTTACTCAAGCCCCTTCACCATGACAAGGCAGCAATCCATGAAGGGGAGCAGCAATCCATGAAAGATCTGCATATATTACTTTAAATTAGTATGTGCGTGTATGATGCAAACATGTCCTCTTTTTTTCTGAAGAATGCCTTCCTTTTTGGTGTTTTTTGTCCTCCCATATCCTTTTTTGTGATGCCTGCAATCCTTTTTGACAATGGAGCAGTAACACTGCTCTATGCAACCATCAGACAGACTCTCTCCATTGCAATAATACACACACATTTATGGATCACCCCCCTCAAAACAAAACAAAACCCAACACAATCTTTATCTCCCAGGCTGATGGGGGGGGGGAGAGCACAACATGCTTCCCTATGCTTTACAGTCCTGGGGCAACTGGCAGTTGGCACAAAGTCCACAGTGTGCTTCTCATTTCCCTGTGCATTGTCCCCTTTCTCTCTTGAAACTACATTCCTCCTCTTGCTGGATCACGGCACTTTCCAGATGCTCCAACTGGAATGCTTTGAGGGGTGGGTTTTTTCCTTCACACTACACCATCATCACTTCTGTGTGACAGCGGCTGCAGAAAATGTGTTTGTGCATGGTGTGATTTCTTTCTTGATTGGGGACACACACCACAATTTCCAATTCCAAACCAAAAGGTCACAGCACTTTCAGAACCGGTAAGTTTTAGTTGATGATAATGATGATTTAAAAAATTTAGGGGCGTAGGGTTCAGCTGCTTCCTGATAAAATAGGACCTTTACAGGTATATGTCCACATACATGACAATACTCACTCTCGCATACAGCTGTATCTTAAACAAATTTCTAGGTTCTTTTTAATACTTTGGAAGATGTACCTATCCTAGTTGAAGTGCTGAAAGACAAATTCAGCTCATCGTCGTTTAGTCGTTTCCGACTCTTCGTGACCCCATGGACCAGAGCACGCCAGGCTCTCCTATCTTCCACTGCCTCCCGCAGTTGTGTCAAATTCATTCTGGTAGCTTCAATGACACTGTCCAACCATGCCATCCTCTGTTGTCCCCTTCTCCTCTTGCCTTCACACTTTTCTAACATCAAGGTCTTTTCTAAGGAGTCTTCTCTTCTCATGAGATGGCCAAAGTATTGGAGCCTCAGCCTGAGCATCATTTTCTGATCATGGGGCATTCTCGGCAAAGATACTGGAGTGGCTTGCCAGTTCCTCCTCCAGGTGGATTGCGTTTATTCAGAACTCTCCACTATGACCTGTCCGTCTTGGGTGTCCCTGCACGGCATAGCCCGTAGCTTCCCTGAGTTACTCAATCCCCTTCGCCACAACAAGGCGGCAATCCATGAAGGGGAAAATTCACCTAGATTTCCTTTAAAAAGATGAAAAAAAGAGGTGAAAAACAGTGCTATGCATATTCCCAGCAGCAAAACCATCCTTCATTCCATTGCACTTGAATGGCACAGTTTCTTAACTTTGTACACAAGAACTTTTGAAAGTCTCCACCATATTTGTGCAAAGATGAATGCATTATGTATGTTTGTGCGCAAATTTCAACAACCTTGTCTAGAAGAAGGAAGTTCTCTTCAATTTCTCCAAAGTGAGGCTAACGTTAATAGTGGCTGTAACACAGCCTTGGTTCTCCCCCACATGGATTGCCCCCCTCCCCACAACTGCCACTGCATATGACAATAACAGCACAGGACTTGCGGTCTACCTATCATTTTAGTTCCTACTCAATGCCCTCTACTTGGTGTCATTCTAGGACACTGTGATATCAGTGGTTGTGAGGAGGCAGCTACCAAAAACTGGTGGATCAATTTTGGAAAGAATTCTGCAAAGCATCCTTCTATTTCTGGGTCAGTGAGAAAAAGAAATCTCAGAATGTTTCCTGAGGAAAAGAAAATACCTCGTGAGAAATTTTGGTCATCATCCTTCAGTGTTTGGCACCTTTCCCAGGTTGTGTGTAGCTCTAAGAAAAAGGTGAATCAAATCTTGTGCCATAGTTTGTCCTCCCATTTCTCAAGAAGTTTTATTTGTCCAGGAGGCTTCCATCCTTTCTTTCTCTCTTCCCATGCAGAATTTATTTTGTTTATATTTTTGAGTCCACTGCAAGATTGCAGGATGTGATGCATTCGGCTTCTTTCTCCTTTGTGTTGCACATTGCATTATCTCTCTGCAACTTTCTTGGATGCTCACATTTCTTGATTTGAAAAAAAATCCAGTGGAAGGAGCTGTCTCATCACATATTTTCCTGGTCTTTAACTGAAGTGGGGGAAATGCTAAACTGGGGTTGGGGTGCAGCTACCGTAGAAATGGTTGTTTAGTGAATGACAAGACATGCACACACATCGCTTAAGCACTTTGTAAGGTAAGGTAAACACAGGAAACCTGAAACTCACCTGTGAGAATTTTCCCCAGATTTTAACGCGTTTGAAATCCTCTTCAAAGACAATTGATTTTCTATCAAATTGTTTGGGAATAGTCAAAATGGTCATGGAAGAAATGTTTGTCACAGCACTAGGGCAGTCTGTTGTTTCTACTGGAATAGGACTTGCTATTAGGCGTAGATAGCCCTATCATTGGGCAGCGTGAAGTTCTAAATTCTTACTTAAAACTTACAAACCACTGGTGTTAGAACCCTTCATCTTACAACTGTCAATCTGGAAGGGACTCTATTGATCATCAAGTCCAGCCCAGCACATGCTTTAGGGGGAAAAACACTTCTCTAATCAATAATCATAATTAATATGATGTTGCATGGCATCAAACTACTTCTGAACTATGACAACGAATCAGTGACCTCCAAAAGGTACTATCATGAACAACTATCCTGAGCTCGTGCAAGCTCAAGGCTTTGGCTTTCTTTATGGAGTCAACCCATCTCCTGTTTGGTCTTCCTCATTTCCTCCTGCTTTCAACCTTTTCTAGCATCGTTATCATTTCCAGTGACTCTTGTCTTCTCCTGATGGGCCCACAGTATGATAGCTTCAGTTTAGTCATTTTTGCTTCAAGGGAGAATCCCTGTTTCAATTGAGCTAGGACCCTCTTACTTGTATTAATATTATTTCTATTAATTATTATTTGTTATTTGAGACACAACCTCATTGTTAACTTTCTTTTAAAAACATTAAAAGGGCACAATCTCCCCAGAAAATTAACGGGCAGTAAAAACAGTACATCAATAATTGATTCATTTTGAGGACAAAATTGATTGTTTATTTTATTTCTTTATTACTTATTTATAAGTCACCTTTCTCCCTACATTATGCTTTGTAGCTTCACCAAATGTATTACAGGCAAGTGCCATTCCCTGTTGGACTGGGAACCATCCTGAAAAACTGCCTCGCCTAAATACAGTAGTTTGCATTTGAATTAGTGTTTGAAGTTGTTAGAATGTTCATGATGTTACTGGCTATTGTGCTACATTAAGTATCTGGTTATTTTATGACATCATTAAAAAATAAGCTAGCAAAATGTTACACTTTTAATATAACAGTATTGAAAAGGAATCTATGTACCATAAGCAATGCCACTGCATGAGAATAACACGTATCACAACATAAAAAGTATCTTTAACTGCAATGAAAATTCATATGTATTCGGTAAAATTATTATTATATTTATATTTACAATTTTGCTTCCAAAATTTCAAAATTATTGGATTCTTGCATATATGTCATCAAAAGTATTCTCTTCTATTACTGATCTCAGTGTGTGTGTGTGTGTGTGTGTGTGTGTGTGTGTGTGTGTGTGTGTGTGTGTGTGTGTGTGTGTGTGTGTGTGTGTGTGTGTGTGTGTGTGTGTGTACACACACACTATATATCTGAATATATCATTTCTGGGGATTGCAATTTGTTTCAAATTTCAGTCTGAAACATGCAACATATTGATTCTTCCCCAAAGTATTGTGAAATTCCTTCTTGGCTTCCTGAATTTCACATCCCCTTTGAAGAACCTGGAATCCATGTCCATGCTGCTGCAAACAACTTTCTGCACTCTGACAAGCATCTGTCAAAGACATTTCCATGCAAAATGAGGTTGTTGTTTTTTAAGATCATTCAAACTGATTCCTGCCTGATGTTGAATTAAATGGCATGATGAATAATATTCACAATATGGTTGTGTTATTTCACCTATGAAATAACATAACCAGATGGAAGCACCGTGGAGATTCCCAATGCAGCTCTACCCAGGTCTACTGGGTATGAAATCAAAGAAAGAATTAGAAGAACAAGGTATAATACTTGATTGGTGGACAAAAACACAAATAGATTCAAGGTGCAGAAGAGATAAAACAAGCTTTTGTAAGGAACAGACAACATTCGATAAGGTACTTCTGAACGTAAAGGAAAAACTGATCAAAATGTTGTATAATTATCTACTAGAATTAAAAATGCAAGATTTTTAAAGAATGTATGATAAAATGTGGGCCACAATATTAACTTGAAGTCATGGTCGCAAATATGGGAAGACAATATTAAATTAACAAAAGCAGTTACAGTAATTATGAATAAAAACTATATAAAATGTTCTATAGATGGTATATGACACCTGAAAAATTATCAAATGTTGGAAATGCAAATTAAAAGAAGGTAATTTTTATCATATGTGGTGAACTCTCAGGGAAGTTAAGAGCTTTTGGAAACTAGTCCATGAGATTTTACCAAAAAAAAAAAAAAAGTTCTGTACAATTCCATATGAACTTGAACTGTTTTTGCTGAATATAATACCAGATTCGATAGAAGAAGATAGAAAAAGAAAAAAAAAGATATTTGATCGTATATGTAAAAAAGAATTTTATATGCCAAATACTGGAAAAAAGAGGAGAGTCCAACAATCCACGAATCAATAGAATCTTTTTCAAAGCAGCAGAGATGGATATTTTAACTGAAGTATTAAAAGACGAAGAAATCATTGAGGCTAGAAAAAAAATAGGAATCTTTGTATAATTGGATGAGAGATGAGAACATGAATGGGTTAAAATTATAAGATATAATTGTAGATCTTAAAGGCTTAGAAAAAATTGGCAGGATTAGTGTGAAGTAAGCTTTCAAAATATTGCTGATGCATTAGCAAAAATTAAAAAGAAATGGACTTTTCCCCCCTTCCCCTGTGCAGGCAAAATTCCCATTTCTCAAGATTGTTAAGTGGCTTCAGCAAAGGGACAGCCAGGCAGCTGCTTTGGTTCAATCTCAGTGATGACACAAGCTGGAACCAAACCAAAAGGAAGCAACCCTACCCACACCGAAAAAAATATAGTAACCTCGGATAAAGATGTGGGTAGGCATCAATCAGGGGCAGACTGGTTTGTGATGTCATGTATGGGTCACTGGAAAAAAGAGTGAACCAGTCCTTCCCCAATCTGGGGCAAGCAGGGGAACAAATGCCCATAAAACCACATCCACAGTAACCTGGGAAAGATTAACACATTGCTATGTAAAAGGAGCACATACTTGTTCTGTAGAATCTCCCACAGAACAAAGGGATTCTGCTGACAGTCACCTTCAGCCAGCCACCACACTCTGTGGGAAAGATGTGCTTGTTACAGCCCCAGTGCTTAATGACCTTAGACCATAGCCACCCTTCTTTTCCTCAGCCTGCAGTGCTGGTTCATCTACCCTGCCTGTGCTCAACCTTCAAAAGAGAATACCCTGTTTTCCCAAAAATAAGACCTAACCTGAAAATAAGCCGTAGTATGAGTTTTCAGGATGCTCGTAATATAAGCCCTACCCCCAAGATAAGCCCCAGTTAAGTGGAGCCACACCCTCCACCATTGTGCAGCAACCAAAAGAAGATGACAGGACTGTATTTGAATCAATGTAAGTTGTTGTACATGGAGGGGAGGGAAATCCCCTGAAAATAAGCCCTAATGAGTTTTTTGGAGCAAAAGTTAATATAAGACCCTGTCTTATTTTCATGGAAACATGGTAGTTTGATATCTAGTAGCTTTGCTCATTTCCTTTGAGCCACAAATACTTTTGTAGAAAAATACAGGGCATTGGTATACGAAGCACCTTCCCGTAGTCAGCAATAAGAATGTTTCCTTTGCAAAATGCATTCACTGTCATACAATTAGTCATGGAGGAGGTGTAATAAAGGAAGGATGGAGGGTGTTTTTATATTATATATCCATTTTCAGTAATACAGAGAGCAGAACTGAGATAGTTATTTCTGAAGAACCTTCAACCATCCCAAGTAAGTTACTATGATCATTCTAATTTTTAAAAAGTAACACTAATTTTGTCATTCTCAAAAATATCTAAAATAGTAACTTTAGTTACTCTGAAAAATGAATTCAAGTCGCTGGATTGAGGTACAAAACACTTTTTTCTTTTGTTCACTTTGTTGCCACCTCAGTAAACCCATTGCAGGTTGGAGGATTGAACTAGGAAAGGGAATGGCCCTGCCTTCTTTGTCTACACAGGTGATATGTGTGCGTATATGGAATCCTCTTCTTACACAGTCCAATGTGCGTAGGGTATATGGACTTGGATTCGCATGTAGTTGTACCTAAAGTGAACGCATTAAAATCAGTGGGACAGATTAGTGGCTAATTTGAGACCTTAATTTTGCCCCATCTCTGTATCATACACACAAATATGCATTCTTTAGTTTGTATGGACTTTATAAATGGCCCACAATCTGAGCATGTGAAAATACGTGAACATTGGAGAGAAGTGACTGAGGAAGTATTTTAAATTTGCAAAACCAGACTTCAAAGATATCCCCTACTTGAGTCCATCATCAAACAAAGCAAGGTAATTCGCATACTTATAGAATACGGAATAGCCTGCTGTGATGCTTTCATTTGTGAAAGATTTCATCCCCAAACCAGAGACTATATGTAACACCTTGGTTTTGCCCTTACCAGAGTCCAAAGAACTGGTTTAGAGGTTTCTGGTAGCCCAGTCTGATTCCTGGCTTTTTGAATTCCAGCTGCTACTGATCCTTCTAACAGAGTACATGGGAAGGGAGGTTGCTGTTTGAGAGGAACAATTTGAGATATCCCATTAATTCCTCAAAATAGTTCCACACAACTTGGGGCCTTAGCAGTTAAATAATCTTTGGCAACACTTTTGTGAGCATGAGCTGTATCTTCCTCAGTCCTACGGCGTAGTTCTGGCTAAACGTATCTCACTGTGTAACATAAGTGCCAAAACAATCAGCAACACAAGACTCTGTTTGTTCAAAGTATGTAAAAATAATACTTCTGTCCAAAATGCAAATTGAATGTATGTGTTTTAGCAGCATGTATTTTGTGTCTGTTGTTGTTGGAGGGTGTCGAAGAAAATCAGAGCACACAGCAAAGGTCTTACAGTACCAGGCTACTGCAGTCTATTCCAAAGTAATTGTCTCATTGTTGGGGGGGGGGGGGAGAGACACACTTTTAGTCAGTGAGAAAATATATGTGTTTCTTGCCAAACATGACAACAGCCCAAACAAAACTATGCTTCTTTTCCTGTTTTGAAATCGAATCCCTTAGATTTGTAGTCAATGAATCACAAAGCGAGGGTGTTGTTGCAACCACAAAGCCTGGATGAGTTAAGAGACAGAATGGAAAGAAGGTCTGGAGATAGGTACTCATATAAAACCTCCACAATGTCTGTTTAATATACATTTATTTCTCTAATAAGATAGTAATCAAAAATCAGTTGATCTAGACAATGGAACCAGCTATTACATGTTTAAAAGTTATGAGATTACATCAAGGATTTCACACCCCATTAAAACATTGAGGACGCTTCTGGCCCTAGATCACAGATGAACGCAGGGAGAAACAGGCTTCACTGAGCTATTAATATTTCCATCATCACTCCAGTTCTAAAGGAGGTGATAGAGCTGTGATTGTGCCAATTCAAACTGTTCCAATTAAAACTGCAGGTGATGGCAGCTCACATGATTGTTTCTCCCTTCAAATAACCTCCCTGAACATAGATGACTAGCCTATAAAAGAAAAAGTTGATTATATTGGTTCTCTTTGTGCACTGATTTGTTTTGCTTGAATGGAGGGGCATTCAGATACATCAATCCTCACATTATAATCTGAAAGTTTGTCAGAGGTTTACCACCAATATAGAAGCAGGAAAAATTCCTTCACCTCTTCAACAGATCCCTGAGTTTATGCATATCAGTAGCTCTAGCCTTGGAAGAAATACATAAGCCAGATTCCTATCGGGATTTTACCCTGGAGTAGATGACATTGCGTAAATCATGCCAACAATTGCAGCTGATTAACAAGATGCTGGTCAGATGCCAATTTGCACACTCAGTTGCATGCCTGGCACATCACCAGCCATCTAAGTGGCATTGTGTTAATTAGCTGCAATTTGCTACCACAACTTATGTGATTCCCCTTACTCTGGAGTAAAATCACAGCAAGATTCCAGCCAGTGTCTTAAATGATGGCTAGATAGTATATTATATAGGCATGGTCTGGAAGAAGTACATCTTTGAAGTAAGATTCCAGAGGTAGGAGTATGGGAAAGAAAGGATACCAGGACTGAGAATCTAGAGCTAAAATCCTCTTGTCTCGCTATGCAAATGATGTAACTTTTGGAAGCAAATTACCCCAAGTTAAGAAATTGTTGCAGATATTATCAATTGTATAGTGAGTTACACAACTCAATGCGCAACAGATTGTGCCTACAGTGATTTCTTCATAGCAGTTTGCGTCCAGACATTATGCCATTTGTGTTAACCCATCATAATGAGGCAAGGGGATTTGGGCCTGTGTAGCAGTTGGCACATTGAACGTGGTTCCTAGATTTTAGTACAGACTGTCATAGGTATCAAAAATCCTGAAGACCTCACTTGCCATTTAGGAAAACTCTTGGTGTTGCAAAGATGAATCAAAGAAAATATAGCAATTTTTACTATTTTCAGTAGTTATTTTCTGCTGAATCAGAACTAAATTGAAACAGCTGTAATGTGTCTTGTCTCATGCTGATGTCAGCAACATTAAAATATGACAAAATATGAAGCAAACAATCATTTTTAGAGTGGAAATCCAGGTAGAAGGGGAAAGGGGGCAGGGCAATGGTTGGCTTGGACAGTCTTGATTGTGTACTTCTGAATTGGTATGAGATGCGTTCCTGCAAAGAACAACATGGCAGGATGAACTGGGCTGGGCTAAATTTTACTTTAGCCCTGGTGAAAGGACAGTGCCCTCCACCCCAACTGAGGAAGGTCAGTTACTTTAGGGCCTGTAGGAGAAGTCACAGGGCACATAAGAACTCTGTCCTCCAAAGGAGGAGAATGCCTGGGAGGCTCTGGAACAATGCTCAGGATGCTGAAGCCCTCCTAAGGCAGTTGTCCCATTCTGTTGAGTGACAGGACTGGCCTTGCTAGGTGCTAACACCAGACATGTTTACTGTTTCCAAAGAGATAATGCACAGAGAACAAGTGTTTTACTTTTAATATTTGAGTCAATCTTGAATTTTATTTCTGTCATAACTAGGAAATTAACATCCATATATGAAGGTTTGAACAGACTACAAAGCCAATTACACTCAATCTTAAGATATTTCCAGGCTTTTCTTGACAGCATTCACATGTTTCCTACAGTCCCATGACTGGTTTATTTTGGCTGCTGATTTTTATTTGGTCTGTCTCCAGTGGTGCTGCCTTCCTTTTTTTTGCCTATTTTCCTTCTTCTGTTCTTCTGAGTCATCTGTTGACATAATGCTATATTGGCTGTGATTATTATAAGATGACATAGGCATGGTGGACAGGTTCTGAGGGAGACTTTTCCCTAACCGCAACACAAGTGAGCGTGCCAGTATTCTTCTCATCCTCTCTGTATTCTCCAAAGTACAGAATGGCCTGCCTCCTCTACCATACTAAATAAAACTCATCTCAGTCATTTCAATAATAAACCAGAAAAGTACATGGGCAAAACCTGGTCCCAGTCTTATCACTAATCGAGCATGCACTCTTCAAAGTCTAAATTGTAATGGTATGTAGTTATACAACTAATAGTTCATAGTGTTGTTGTTCAGATTCCAGGTGTCTGATGTGGTGGAGATAACAGAGGTGGTCCAGAAGGATTTAGCTTTGCCTCAGGGTGGCCTGAGGTTTGAAATCTAAGGAACAGCCTTCTGCAGGCAACTCAGAAGAAGTTGGTGCATATTCCTCACTTGAGAAACCAGGATCCAGAATCCATTATGACTGCAATTATCTATGCTAGCAGTTCCCAACATTATCCTTCATGTGGACCACAGCTACTATGTTTGAAAGTTTTGATAGACTGCTATGGAAGCAAGCATTTTAAAGCCTGTTGAACTAGTTTATGACTCACAGGAATTAAAATTTGTGTATCAAGGGACCCTAAAATGACTTTCCCCCAATAATTTATTTATTAACATTCACCACCATACTGTATTAATTGCTGCACAGCATAGGAAATAAAACAAACACTTCCATCATTGAGACTTTTTCCTGCTTTCCCTCTGAGCTTGGTGCATCGAATTCACTCCTCTGTCTCCTATAGATTAAATTCTGATTGATTCATCAATGTGGTTGTCTTCAGACAACCTACCGTATCCTCTTCAACCACCTATGACCTGTGTACTACAGGTTAGAAATCAGAGTCTGAATGTCCAGAGATCTGCCCAGCCCCATCCCCTTCCTTGAAAAAAATGAAATATCAGCCTAGATCCTTCTTGGTTAAAAGAAGAAACCTTAATTACAGTACATACCTGAGTTCTTTCCTTTTTTATATAGTGTGGAGCTCCATTTCCATATGTCAGTCTTTGGAGAACAGAAAACAGAGGAGAAAGAACCAGTGGCTAACAAAGGAACAGCAGGAAGGAAGCTCAAGGTCTCTAGGCATGGGAGAAACAACTCTGTTGTTACATTTGTCACAGGTAATACCTAAGAACTAGAAACAAATTGGGCATGCTCCTAACAGACATTCAGTGTTACAGAAGAAACATACAAGATTGGATATGTCCAACATAGATGACCATGTCACATCAAGATTGTCAATTTCTAACAGAATGCCTTTCCTGCAATATACAGTAAATTGTTACGGAATTTGCAACCAGGGTTGAAGCTTCTATACTCAGGAGGTACAGCCATGGAACTACAAAATGCTCAACTGATCTCAAACAGCTCCTGAATCAGCTGTGGAATGTCCTCGACCACCCCCTCTCCACAATCTCGGAACCAGTCCTTGACCGCCCGATACATGCTCCCTGATGCTGGCTTTCTATGACAAGGCAGTATCTCTGAACAATACTATATTACAGATTGCCATTAGAGGCTGGAATCCTGTTAACATTCCAGAACTGTGATTCTGGCAGACCTACATGGCTAAGCAGTCATACTTGCAAAGTTTTCTTACTGCTCGTCCCCTGCCACAAGCAGTCAAAGAACAAAGTCAATTAATTTTAGTGGTTCATGGTTCATTTCATGTTTACCTCTAATAACGATAATGATAATGGCTCCTGAAAGTGAGGAAAAGAGCTCAAAGATAATAGGGGACTTTTGTTTCATATCTGTGTCAATGAGGGTTATATCTTTTGGGTCAAGTTTGGATTTTATTGTAATCATATACTACTCTGCTCATAGTGTGTGGTTAAAATACCTCAGAGAGTCCCTGCAAGCATAAAGGAGATTGGTGGGTTTACCATAAAGATCCTGAAATCAGCATTTTACAAGCCAGTGAAACACCCTAGATTGTCCCTAGTTATATAAACAAAGCTTAAGGGAAAACCTGGGAATACTAATAGCAGATGCAAACTCAAAAGCAATGGAGGCCTATATCCAGGCAAGGAAGCAAGCAAGGTTTATTCTATGGGATGCTGAAGTTGCATGTGGAATTTGTTTGGCACTTAGCAGATTTAAGTCTTAGCAGATGCAAGTTACTTTCTCTCTCAGCTGTTTTCCAGACTTCTTTCTGTATTTTAAGGGACTTCATAGTGCATTGTAATGGTATGAATCATAACATATTTGCAGCTATAGTTATTGTGTAAGTGTATCTGGTTCTTTTTTCTTTTCTTTTTCTTTTCCAGTCAGACATGCATCTACTTTGCTTGCCAGATTTTGCATGCCAGATTTTGAGCATGTGCACTGTGGCCAGAATTTAGGGTCAAAGGATTACTTCATCTAATGTAGCGACAGAATAGTTACAAACCGTAATGTGTCTCCTAAAGAATTCCCCCAGCTGTTCACCCATTTTTGCAAGCAGGGTTTTGTTTTTTGTTTTTTGCCCAGCTTTACAAGCCGAGTAACTTGGCTCACACTAAAACATTAGCTATTGTCCCTTGAACAGGTCACACATGCCAAAAGCAACACATGAATGAAACGTTTTTTCTTTTCCATTTGTTTCATCCACACCCTCCCCATCAGATAGTCTTCTTCACACAGTATTAGAATACTGATCTCCATTTGATGATTATTGGAATTTCTTCACACTTGAGAAGCTGTTTGTCAAAACAACATGTGCTCATAAAAGGACAAACCATAATGATCCAGGATCTAATCATTGTACAGCTCACTTAATAATCATTTTACTTTTGGTTGCATATTGAATTTAATTGGGAAATTTGTCCTAGGTTTCCCTGTGTCTCTCCCGTTCCAGACTGCAGTCTGCCAACACCCTTCTATGCTGTTCACTGGATTATAGATGTTATTATGACTCATAAGGAACATTTCGACTGTTTGTTTCCTTTGTTTATGTTACATCTTTCTTCCAGAAGAACCCAAGGCTTCATACATGGAATTCTCCCCCTTCCCTTCCCTGCCCTTCCTTTATTTTATCCTCATAAAAGTCCTGTGAGTCAGGCTGAAAGAAAGAATTGCCCCAGGGCCATTTCATGGCTGGGTGCAGATAGGAACTTGGGCTGAACCTGGATTTTTTCCTCTCAGGTTCTGGAACTCTAATCATTATTACAGCCACATTGATGCTGAAGCACTGGATGTGGCACACATGGCAAACTTATTTATTATTTATTTATTTAACTTATATGCCGCCCACTCTACACAAAGGTCTCTGGGCAGTTTACAACAATTAAAATACAATTAAAAGATAAAACAATTAAAATATAATTAAAATAGATACTCTAAAAATTGCCATCAGGATCCACAGTTGATATTATTTCAACTAAAAGCCTTCTGGAACAGGAAGGTTTTGACCTGGTGCCGAAAGGTCATCAGTGTCGGCGCCAGACGAATCTCAGTCAGGAGGGCATTCCACAGTCTGGGGGCAGCTGCCAAAAAGGCCCTTTGTTTACAAGCCATCCCTCTTACCTCCTTGAGGGACGACTCTTTCAAAAGGGCCTCCTGGCTAGATCTTAACTGACTTCTCCTTTTATATTGGCATGTGTGCACCTAGTGTATTTCTGCCTTGACTTAAGTAGCTGAGATGAATTCACTTCTCAAAATTCTTCCCTGTCAACACTTTCCTTCATGAATTTGATGGTGAATATTCTTAGTGTTAGAGGGACGTGGTGACACTGCAGGTTAAACCACAGAAGCCTCTATGCTGCAGGGTCAGAAGACCAGCAGTCATAAGATCAAATCCACGCAACGAAGTTTGCTCCCATCACTTGTTCCAGCTCCTGCCAACCTAGCAGTTCGAAAGCATGTGTAAATACGAGTAGATAAATGGGTACCACCTCGGTGGGAAGGTAACAGCCTTCTGTGTCTAGTTGTGCTGGGGATGAGCACCACCCCCTAGAGTCGGACATGACTGGACTAAATGTCAAGGGGAACCATTACCTTTTTGTTCTTAGGGTTCTCCAAGCACTGAATATTCTCAAAGTACTCACCATCTATGGCTGAAATCCTGTTGCTTAGCTTAGTAAGTTGCACCAGAGGAGGTCAATTGAATCAGTGGGATTTGGTGAGTTAACTCCTCTGTAAGTTACATTGATGAATATTCCCAGGTAATGAATAGGTGCAAATAAATCAATAGTGTGTGGGCAGAAGGGCATGGATTTTCTGTAGCTGACTCTTCCCAGGATTTGCCAGGATGATGGTGCACAGTGTCAAATGTATTATTTCCAGCCCCCTGTGGAACAAGATATACAATCGGTTCCCATGAAGTACTTCACTTACCATGTTTAAAAGACCTCAGTATAACTCTGGGAACTCAGGCTTAGGCATAATGAGATGTACAAGATCCCTGGATAGAGGCCTTGATTTCCTTCTTTAAGATCAAAAGGTATGTGAAATGGGGGAGAGGATCAGGTCGGGGATTAGGTGTGCAGGAAGGACATTTGGTCTTCCTGACACTGAGGTATCTCCTTAATTGACCCTCCACCTACCCTCCAGCAGGAGGAAAGGCACAGATCATCGACAGAGATATCTTTAGGACTTCCCTCATATGGCAAGCAGCGTGGGAGGGAGGGGCAAGTTGAGAAAGGTACATTTTAAGGGTTAAGCTCCACTCCTACAGTACCCTGGCTCCAATCCAACATACACACAGAGTTGCTTTTACTATTTAGGAAATGCTCAGGATCAACGTTCTTGAGTTTCATTTAGATCCATGGAGTACTCTCCTAGGTCTACATATCCCAGTCATCATCGCTGCATTAGGATTAAGCCACATTGGATCTCACTTCTAACATAAACCAAAACAAAATCCTATAAACAAACCAGGGGAATGCCTGACCTAAATGGCCATGATGATAGTACAGTAGTTCAGTAATAAGAAAGACATTATAAACTACACCTCTGGTGCAAAGAGTCAAAGGCTCCGGAATGTCTGCCTATTATCAGGAAATTTGTAAATTATAATGAACGGCAGTTAAATATGGTACACCTCTGATTTTCCTAAGATAGGTTTTTAATTTAGTTTGTAGTGTTTCACCAAAATAATACCAAAAAAGGAACGTCATGAAGGTTGGAGACACATGATAAATGATCTCTTGAAATACCCATCTAATTCCAGTTACAGAGAGGTCAAATAACTAGAGTTAAGTACTGCTTAGGTCATTCTCTGAGTCTCAGTTCTTGTTCCCAAGAACATTTTCTTTTTCTGTTCATCTCTTACCTTATTGCAGATAGCTGGATAAGGTGTCTGAAGAAAAAAAGAGCAGAGCAGACTTAAAGAGCCTTTGTCTGTTCAGTCAAAAGATAGGAGTCTTAAATGTGAAGTCACAAAGTTGTCTCACTGTCTGGAATTCTCTTTATCCTGTGATAAAATATACAACACTTCATTCTCTCTATTATTAACACCAAAAAGTAGGCAAACTCTTGAGAGCAATAATTTCTTCAGTGGAAAAAAATTCCCAGCTAACAGAAACACAATTGTTCTCCTCCATTGAGACCACAATGTTATTTGGTCCATGTTTTCCACAGGTGTATTTATCCAGTTACAGCTTGTTGTTTTTATATAATGTTGTTCTCCAGTAACTTGAGACTACTGAGTACCCAAAAAAGCATGTTTCTCTATTTTAAAAGGCCTCACTGCAAAGCTCACAGAAAAACAAGGAAACGTATTGGAAAAGGTGAGTATATCGCTTTCTGACGTCCAGTTCAAGAAGGCCATTTCTGGGAATAAGATATGCTACTCGAGGGGGTGTCAGCAGGACTAGGCAGACCCCTCCCATCCCAGCATGGCCCTTGTGGCCTCAGGGCACCTGCTTATCAGCACGTCTAGGAAAGCAACTGGGTTCATATCGCTGCAGCCTGACGGTAGGATGAGCTAGTAAGAACAGTCAACATAAAGAGAATAATGGATTTTGACCACAAAAAAAGCAATGTATACAATTTAAAAGGACCAGTGGCATGCAGGGCAGAGAAACTGGCTAATCTTCACAGTTACTACAGGGAGTATAAATCTACTTATACCTGTCACTTATTAAGTGATGAGGAAGCATATAGAGTGGAATGGGGTTGAAGGTAGGGTGAGACTGAATGTGCTGAATGGATGGAGGCAGGGCTTATGTGCACTTCCTCATTTGAAGCCCCCCTTTTTAGCCCTCTGTGTGTCTCTCTCCCGTGGTTATATTGAGGAGGAAAGTGGAATGGGTGGGGGAGTGCAGGGGGAGAGTGGCCACCTAGCCTCTGCAAAAGAAGGTCTGAATAGAGATAAAACAATATTGTCTTTAGTGCCCAAAGTAGGATAGTTAAGCCAGACTCAGTTCTATTCCTCTAAAACTAGGATGCTCTGAGTAAGTGGGATGGTGACCCCCCCCCATTTCAACCACTATTATATCACTTCTGTTTCTAGAGGTTTGTTTTCTACTGTGTGTGTGTTTATAACAAAACCATTAAAACCGAAACCGTCCTCAGCTTCATTCTGGAAGAATGAAAAGGGATGTCCTGATAAAGAACAAACCTCCTCCTACATGTCTATAAATATTCACAATTCTATTGTATGATGGGAGAAAGTTGTGTTACTGACAAAACAAAAATCCAGAGTGGTCGACCAGACCAGATGGGCGGGATAGAAATCAAATAAATAAATAAAAACTGTACCTTGTGATGTACACTGTCTGTAGAGACATTAAGCTAAACATTTAATGCTTGTAACAATCCATGTTTTCCCTTGTATGTAATGCAGTTCTCTGGAAAAAAATATGCAGTTCTCTGGAAACTAGCCCCAGGGTATAAATTAATAACTGAGAGCAAGGAATGAGGATACAGACTTGTTGTTTATAGCAGGAAGAGATTAAAAAGACCGCATGAAGAATAAGTTTACATTTCCTATTAATTCCTGTTAGGAAATTAGCAAGCAATTGATGCTCGTAGCCACACTATTAGTAACCACAAGGCAGAGGATTAGAGTCCCTTCGTACCCCCCCCCATGCATGTGTCTGTGTGTTTGGACTGCCTCCCCACAGCACTGTTGTACTCCAGACTGCAACCTCCAAATTTACAGAGTTTAAAAATTATTCCCATAGGTTTTGGATAAAGTCAGCTAAAGATTCCCTTAACAGGCCTGGGAGTTAGAGTCTCCATGAACAGGTTGCCCATCATCGTTATTTTAGCACAAGTGGTGAGAGTCTGTAAGAAAATGGTTGTTGTGGGTTTTTCGGGCTCTCTGGCCATGTTCTGAAGGCTGTTCTTCCTGACGTTTCACCAGTCTCTGTGGTTGGCATCTTCAGAGGACAGGAGTAGCACGCTGTGCTCTTTACCAGGCAGACTGAAGCCTCTGATGGCTGTAAGAAAACTCCTCACCAGGACTGTCGGTTTCAGCATTTGTGTGAACTAACATAAATAGGATGAGATTAGATTTTGCCTTTTTTCTTACTTCTCCTTTATGTTTCAGCACAGGTATCTGTCCCAGGTCCCTTCAGCCGTTTTGTTCTCTGGATTTGGAACAAAGCACATCCTGTTTACAAAGTTTCTCAGGCTGGATGCAAGCAGCTGCTAACACTTAAGTGTTACAAGATTCTTTCACAGCATTTCTTGCCCCCACCCCCAACCATCCCCTGCCACTTGCTCTGGGCTCTGCCCCTATCTCTCATTCACACAGGTTTGCAAACATTTCACTCATTCACTCTCAAGATATTTTGGGACTGAAAAGTTATTGCAGTTCTTGCTAAACCCTGCACCATGATCTTTGTAAGGAATATGAGTTTGTAAAATGTATACATTTAAAACAATGCTCAGAAGGGAACCAAAAGAGATAAATCACTTACCATCTGCTTTGGTAAAAAATTGGAACTAGTGAATCCAGAAGTATATCAGTTCCTCATGGGATGCATTGCATACTGTATATGTATTTTCTTTTACCATGTAAATTAGCATGCAAAAGTAAATGCTGGCCAAAATCCATCTGAAGAAATTTTTTTACCCATATTTGTGCATGCAATCACGTTGTTTCCTAAGCTTCCAGTTGGATGCTGGCTAGGTGAGTAGTCACAGAATCAGCTGCAATCCTGCCTCTCTTGTCTGTAACACAAATGCAGGTGAGTCAGCTTTCTTCCGCGTGAAGAATAAAATGAGTAGATCCTAGACGTCCACTTTCAGTTTTGAAAAATTAATAATTGAAGGTGATGAATGGACCCTTAATCAACCGATAGATCACCACAACCAAAAGTTTCTAGCAGCTGCAATTCAGCTTTATTGTAGGAAAAACTGGGGAGGGGGGGAGGGAAGGACAAAGCTGGGAGCCACAAAAAACTGTGCTGGACCTAGAAGGATTGTGGTTAAAGTAAACAGAAGGCAGTTTCTTGGCCAAATAGTGATGTCAATGTAAAAATGCAAACAGCTAAGAACCGAGGTTTTTTGTTTTTTTAAAAATACATTTACACTGGCTGTTACTTGTATGGGACTTAAACTCAGAGAAACTGTTTCTACAAAGTATCCCATAATTTACCTCTACATTAAAGAAACATAGGAACATCTGCAGTAATTTGGTGTAAAGTCTTTTTGGTAATTGACAGAGCCTGGATAATGAGTGTCCTATAGTTCCTTCCTTCTTTCCTTCCTTCCTTTGAGTCGTTTCAGCACAGTTTTTTGTTTGTGGGTCATTTAGCATCTACTGGTCTCATTCTATAGCATTGTTTTCAATTCCATGCCCTTTTAACTTTTACGTCCAAAGAAAGTGTAGAGTTGCTAGTGGGGTTTAGATGCTGGGGCCTACAAACATAGTTTATCACTTCATCTCTGCGTGTGGCCCATGTGTGTGTGTGTGTGTGCTAAAGGGTCCCTCAGGTCTAGACCTCCTAAGGGCAAGAGTCAACGTTTCTTTTTATTAACCAACCCAATGAAGAAACTCCAAATTATTTTAACCATCTAAGCCCTCCTTTGGTCTACCCAAATCAGTCTAATTCTGGACAGTTTAATGTCCACAGATGGAGAGTGGTTCCTTCAGTCTCCCTCACAAGTCTCTAATGGCTCTAAACTGCCCTCCACACTGCCCTCTTCTTCTGGAGGAAGATGTCATTTGCTGGATGCCCCACACCTCACCTTCAAGTTGTCAGAGGTGGTTAACCTGTTTCTCCTTCCTCCACCATCAAAGCTGTGTTGGAGTAGGCCTTATTGGGTAGGAAGAGGTTGCTGGCACCATCTCAGAGCTACAACATCCAGCACTTCTACCCAGATCTCTCCTTCATCATCCTCTTTTGCCTCCTTCTCTTCCTCCTTCATTGTCTATTAACACCAGCCCTTCTCCCCCTTTCTGCTTTCTCCTTCCTCTTTTATACTCTTAGGGTCTCCCTCCTGCTGCTCAGGTCCTTCTAACCCCTGCATCTCTCCCTTAGCCTAGCTCCTTCTAGAAGGTTCCTCATCTTTTGGACACTCAGGGTGAGCCCTTCCTATCACTTCCTCATTGTCCATCTCCAATTGTGACTCTAGAAGGGTTGTTGGCTTCACTGCATGTGTCATGGCTGCCTTCCAGGGACAAAATAGCCCTGAGGAGATTACTCTGGGGGTGATTGGTGTGGAAAGCACAGGTTTGGTCAAACACTGAGATCCTTTGGGACCCCCTCATGGTACAAGAATAAATGGGGGGGGGGTATCTGGAGATCACAAGCAAAAGAACATGAATAGTTTTTTCTATTATAGTTGTCAGAGACAAACCAGGAAAAACAGCAGTGATAGTTAAATTCTTATTGGATATTGTATGCAGGAACCGCAGAAGTAAAATAGTCAGTGTTTAAATACATTGGGAATAAATCTATTCAGCTAAAAAAAAGGAAGCTGGGAATGTTTTAGGGGGAAAACAACAGCGTAGACTATATTTCATTACTAAAGCAACCCCCAAGGTCACTTAACTCACACGCAGGACAGCAATCTGCTTACAGTTCTTTCTCAGGAGTGATGGTGTTATGCCTTTGTGATGTCATCCCCCCCCCCCTCACGCATTTGCTCAGGGGAGTCAGAGTAAAAATAAACAAGACATTGCCAAACTCTGCCTATCTGGTCAGTGAGTCTTCCCTTTTCTTGCTTCACAGGAGGAAGCCCATCAGCCATACCATTTCCCCAGTCTTGCAAATCCCCCTTGCATGCTTTCCCTCTGAGCTGCAGCTGATACAACAAATGTCTTGCTAATTCCACACACTTTGTGCAAGTGGAGAATTTGCTTGGGCTTGGGGAATAGTCTCATTTTCAATTTTGTCTGGAATCTATCCACCCACTTTCTCCCTCTGAGACAGCAGCGTGGATGGCATGAACTAGAAAGTCTGCAGTCAGAGCAATTACACAGAGAAAGTGTCCACTGAGAATTGCCAATATAATAGGTACATTGGATTTTTTAAAAAAAAATACTGACTAGGGATTCATTTTTGCTGTATAGATTTAAGAGCTCCTTTGTTCATAGTAATGTATTTTACTGTGGAGCCTGGGACTGGGAGTTTGATTCCCCACCATGCCTCCCAGGAAAAAGAGTCAGCCTGTGCAGCCTTGGGCAAGTTACATAGTTATAGAAAAAGGGAATGGTAAACCAGTTCTGGGTACTCTCTACCAAGAAAACCCTGAAAAGGGTTCCCATCAGGCAGAAACGTCTTGACAAGCAGCAGAATATGTTCAAGGCAGATGCCTGTGGAACTAATTTTTTGTTGGATGAAAGATTGCCACTGACTGTGGTGAGAATCGAGTAACATAGAGTGCATGTATCCCAGTTGATCTGCTGAAAAAAGTAATCTTAAGTAATCCTAGCCAGTACTTTAGGGTCTGAGTCCAAGCATTAGTTTCCAGTTGGCCTATCCCTACTTCAAGGCACAGGGCTGCACAGGCTACACAACTGGGGGGGGGGACCTCCAAAATATGGTGCAAGAAACATAGATTGTATTCTTTCAGCTTCAGGATTATATGCACTAATCCAAATAGGGGTGCCATATAGTAGTTGTGCCCTTATTTTTGCTTGAAAGACTTGGATGGCTGAGGGGACATCAGGTAACAAGGCCTTAAACCATTTAGGGCTTTATATGTAAGCATTAGAACTTTGAAATCTACACAGAACCGAATGGGCAACCAGTGCAAGGCAGCCAGAGTGGGAGTAATATGTTGATATTTCCTTACCCCAGTAAGAAGTCTGGCCGCCACATTCTGCACCATCTGGAGTTTCAGCATAGATCTCAAAGGCAGCCCCATATAGAGAGCATTACAGTGGTCTAACCTCGAGATTACGAGCACATGGACCAGAGTGGTGAGCGACCCAACATCTAGGTAGGGGCACAGCTGGGCTATCCGCCAGAGATGGAAATAAGCAGTGCGGACCACTGATGCTACCTGGGATTCCAAGGCAAACGCCTGGTTTGGATAAACCCCCAAGCTGCGCACCTCACTCTTCACGGTGAGAGTCATCCCCCCAAAAGAGAGAGAGTTTCCCAAACCGCTGATGCTAAGCCCACCCTCAGGACCTCCATCTTGTCCGGGTTCAGTCTCAGTCCATTTTCCTGCATCCATTGCAGTACAGACCCCAGGTAGCACTGCAGGGACAGGATGGCATCCACTGTGGTTGGGGGGAAAAGGAGATGTAGAGCTGAGTGTCATCAGCATATTGATGGCACGATGCTCCACACCCGCAATGACCTCACCCAGTGGCCTCATATAGATAGTGAACAGCATTGGAGAGATGATCGAACCCTGCAGAACCCCACAATTGAGGCTCCACGGGGCCAATTCATGCTCCCCAAGCTGAACTCCCTGAGGATTGTCCCCAGGAAGGACCAGAGCCAAGCCAATGCCTGACCACCAGTTCCCAGCTCGGAGACCCTCCTCAGGAGGATACTGTGGTCGACAGTATCAAAGGCGGCTGAGATATCGAGGAGGACCAGCAGAGAAGTTTTTCCCTGTCAGCCTCCCTCAAGAGGTCATCTAACAGGGCGACCAATGCTGTTTCTGTACCATGGCGCCGCCTGAAGCCCGACTGAAACAGATCCAGGGCATTTGTTTCATCCAAGTGCGCCTGAAGCTGATCGGCCACCACCCTCTCAACCACTTTACTCATGAAAGAAACATTGGTGACGGGCATATAATTGCCAATATCGTCCGCCGCCAAGTTAAGTTTCTTTCGAATGGGCCTAATGAGTGTCTCCTTGAGGGCAGGGGGAAACCTGCCCTCCTGAAGAGACCCATTAATTATCGCTGTAGCCCATTCAGTTGTTGTGGGCCTGGCTGCTTTGATTAGCCAGGCTGGGCAAGGGTCAAGGGAGGAGGTGGTGGCCCGACAGCGAGCTAGTGCCTTGTCCACAATGTCAGGTGTCACAGGTTGAAAATGGTCAAGACTCACCGGGCAAGGCGGAGCGCTGCACATCTCTGCTCAATCCACTGTAGCTAAATAAGGAGAAAGCTCCCGACAGATGGCCTCCATTTAAAAATGCTGCAAATTGGTCAGGGGAAATACTAGAGGGAGGCCCTTCACCACGACCAATTCCGGATAGGTTGCAAACTATACGGAAATTTTCTGCCTGCTGATTTAAAGCCTCGCTTATCCAGTCAGCGAGGTGAGCTCGACTAGCAGCCCTTATCTTGGCCAGATAAAGGTTAGTTGCGGCCCTAACAACTTCTCTATTATACTCCATCCGTTTCTTCCTCCACTTGCTCTCTAGCCTTCTCCTAATTTGCTTCATTGCTCACAGCTCCTGGTTAAACCAGGGCGCTGGACAAGTATTGGAGAGGGTGTTTAGGAGCGATTGTGTCAACAGCCCTAGTGGCGGCTGTAGTCCAACCATCCACCAGAGCCTCAACAGGACCGCCAACCAGATCTGCCGGTATCCTTCTCATGGTATCTTGGAATCCTACTGGATCCAGTAACCTTCAAGGGTGGACCATTAAAATAGATCCTTGCTCCCTGTGAGGTGGGAGGGCCATTTTGAGGTTACATTTTATTAGGTGGTGATCCGACCATGACAAAGGGACCGACACAAGGTCAGTCACCATGAGATCACACTCACTCCAGGTGGTGGAAAAAAACAGGTCTAGCATATGGCCATTCACGTGGGTGGGGCCATTAACATGTTGGGACATGTTCAAGGAAGCCATGGTTTCCAAGAACTCATGAGCTGGGCCAGAAACCTCAGCCTCCGCATGGATGTTGAAGTCCCACAAGACCAAAAGCCTTGGGGACACCAACAGAGCCGTGAAGACGAAGCTCGCCAGCTCCGGTAGGGAGATGGCTGGGTGGCGGGGAGCACAGTAACCCAGCAAAATCCCAATACCATCCCTGGCCCCTATCAACACGTGGAGGGCCTCCAGACCCAGCTTCACCACCTCAGAGCACCAAGTAACCTCCAGGGTGTTTTTATATATAATGGCTACTCCCCCCCCCCGTCCCTCCAGTCTACCCTGGTGCTGGATCGCATATCTGGGAGGGCAGGCAAGAGCAAGAGAAGGACCCCACTCCCTGACTATCCAGGTTTCTGTTATGCACGCCAGGTCTGCATCCTCTTCCAGAATAAGATCGTAAATAACCTGGAATTTGTTGGATACAAACATGGCATTCGACAGCACCAGTTTTAGAATGGTCTTGCCAGTCCTGATGGGCACCAGTCAACCCTGATGGGCTCTCTTTGCTTTTCCATGTCTTTCCATTGTTAAAATGCAAATAAGTACTTTTTCTTTTCTTTTCATGCTCTTACCACTCAGTTTTGTTTCGCTAGAGCTGGCACGCCTGTTTCGCTTCTGTTATTTAAACTCTCTGTGCCATTTTTTAGATATCCTGCTAAAGAGATCAACAGTTTAATATGCCTGGAGGCCACATTTATTAATGAACAGAGAGTTTTACCAACTGAGAACTTTTCATCAAGTTCATCAAGCTTTAGCATAGGGAAATGTCAAATTATTACTGCATTTCTAGACTCTGTACATGACTTTCCTGCCAAGTAAAATCTATGTGTTTGAATCATGATTTAGAACATGAAGCATGCAATTATTAAGCCAGATCTTCAGCCCCAGCAAAGATTCCTTGCATTACTCCAGCAGCTCAGAACAAAAAAAAGAGCATACTTTACCAGCAGTCCTCCTCTTACTTAACTTAACTCTTCGCCACTCTGGTGCTAATCTTTGGGTGTTTGCTAAAAATTAGGAAGGAATTAGGAGATGTGATTGCACAGCAGTCTGATTTTGCATGCCCTTGAAAAAAATAACAGACAATATTATTAACGTATGAGAGTGGGTGAGTATACAGGTAAATGGTGTTTGCTTCTGGAAAACAAAAGAACCATTGTTGAAGGGCTATGGGCAAACAAAGAGCTCGGGAAAGGAACAGAGTAAAATTTTTGCCTGGTTTGGTGCAGAAAATCTGGGACCTTCCAGAGGATTTGGACGACAGCTTCCATGATCCCAATTACTGGCTACATTAGTTGAGGATGATGCCTGTCCATCATAGACACTCAAAGGGGAGGAGCCAAGGAGAGGGCAGGAGGGGCGGAGTCAGAGAGACAGTTGGAGATATGGAATGTAAGTTAGGTTTGAGAAGAGGGAAGAAGAGGGTTAGAGAATTGAGCTGAGAGTGTTAGGAGAAGGAATTGGAAGGTTAAACAATATTGAATTAGCAGGAATGAAATTATAAGCACTATAAGAGAGATATTGATTAAAAGTATATAGTAGTTTGGAATAAAACTGATTGCATACATTTATGATTTACTTGACAATAAAAGACTGTTAATAAAACCTCTGGTTCCTAAATTCAATAATCCTCAGTTTCGGCAGCACACGTGTATAACATAATTGGTATTAGGAGAATACACCTGGTGGCAGCGTGAAGGAAAAACGGTGAGGGCCAAATAAAACAGGGGCCACAAGGTAGATTGCCACAGCCACATTACTTCTTACCTAGAGTAACCAATGTAAACCAGGTATGCCTTTAATTAGACTTTTATTCAAAACCCCAAGAACTGAAATCTATGAAGCGACAGATCACAACATTCTTTTTTAAGAATCTTGGTACCAAACAGCTTGAAACAATCTGACTGTAGAGGATGAAAGCAAATATGCATGGGGTATGTATGAAGAGCCGTGTCTGTAGCAGTTCACCTCCAGACTTTAGAAGTAACTGGCTACAAATAGCATAACTGATGTAACTAGTTTTTTTTTGGAGGTGACATAATAACTACTGGTTACAAAGTTACTTTTAGCTTTAATGAATAACACCTGCATTACTTAGGTGTGATGAGTAACAGCTAGTCATTTTCAAACCTGACTTTAGGAGAGCATTTTCAGAGGTGTTTTGCCAGGATCATTTCAGGTCTTTTGCCATCCTATTGTCCATCCTAAGTGGCAAAAATGTATTTTGTTTTGTCTGTTGTGTTTTTGTAAATATTTCCCTGCATTTTTCTGGCCGGTTGGCTGTCGTAACACAACCTGTTAGTATTAGAGATATAACAGTTTGCAAATCTGGAGCGACAATAAAGGCAACAATATCCCAAAGGCAATAAATTATGCAAGGAGTCTGTTTCAAAACGAAATGTTCCATGCTTTGCCCTTATGCGCACATCCTTCGGGCACAACTGTATATGGCCTCCCCCATTGCAGCTTTACCTCTGCAAGGCTCCTTACATGGGATCAAGAATGCTGCCTTGGGCTGCGTGATTACTGTACATGGTAGCTCCAGCCTCAGTACAATTATGGATGGTGATGACTGGTTTCCCATCATCTCCTCCCTAAAAGTGAATAGTGGAGACTGCTTTTTTAACTTTTCTTTTTGGCAACCTTTTTATTACAACTGATATCCACTGATGCTGCAGTTCTGCTTCTCAATCCCGCCCCCTTCTGAAAGCATGAGGTCTCGATTTTCCACTTTTACCCACTTGTACTAGATACAGGTGCAATTACTGGGTGAAAAGTATAGGGGTTTTTTTAAAGGCCCCCACTGCCAGATGGGCTTTTGGTAGAACCAGTCTATGCTTGCCAGGTCAGCAGCTTCCCATTCCCAAAGATTTCAGGCCCAGAATCTAAGACTTGGGGCAGGACTTTGTGATGTCATAGTGATTGATCCCTTTAAATACCAAGTAATGTGTACAGTTGTGTACAAGAGGAATGCTCATGACTTATGATAATGGTGCCCCATTCCCTCTCTTGCTACAAATGGTCCAAGTGCCTGCACCCACCAAATGTGTTTCCAGTTCTCTCCTCTTCCTCCTAGCTTTCATGCATGTTAATATTGCACAGGCTACATACATCCTGTATATACAAATACCTTTGTGTTGTGATTTCTGAGGGCCAGCTAGGAATGGGTGAAGATGAGTGCCCAAATGTTTGCATGTGTGAAATCACTTCATGCATGCAAATCCAATTTCTCCCTTTGGAGCACTGTTCACCCTGAGATTTCTCTCCTCATATGGAGACTTGTGGAAGTGAAGTATTTCCCCATGACTTCAGTCAGTGCCTTGAGACCTGTCCATCCTAAATTCATTAAATCCTGGAATGTATTTCCAGGGCAAAAATTCTGAGTTGCATAACAACACTGTGTGCAGAGTAGATTTATGAATGACACCTCATAAGTACTTATTTCTCTAAAAGATAGGCTTTAATGTATTATGTTGCTATGCACTGTTTGTTTGTTTGTTTGTTTGTTTGTTTGTTTGTTTGTTTGTTTGTTTGTTTGTTTGTTTGTTTGTTTATTTATTTATTTATTTATTTATTTATTTATTTATTTATTTATTTATTTATTTATTTATAGAGTGGCTTAAACAACTATACATTGAATTGTTCAATAAAGACAAGCTTGTTTTGTCCATTTTGATGTCTTTGTGTTCCAACGCATCAAAAAGAAGGACATTTCCAAAAGGTGAACAATCCTTTGTTTCAAAGCAAAAGGTTATGCTTCGGCCTATATGGTTAAAGCTTTGGTCCAAAGCAAAGAAATTTGTACTATAGAACAGTCCCGTTTCCACACTCAAAATAAGGGCATGTTGTACTTTAACTTCCACACCAAGTACAGTAAATACAAAAAATGAGCTCCATTGCTTCATATCCTGAAAAGAAAAGAAAAATCTTCTTATCTAGGAGTAAGCAGATCAAACCCAGCAACACTTGCTTCAACTGTTGATCAACTGGCTGTTTATAGATGCTAACATGATCAAAAGCTGTGTTTATTCCAGCTTTTCCAAACCACTAGTAATGCAACAATAGGAGCAGGTACACTGATGGGAATAAGGTACGTATAAATATTAACTTTGTGCGGATGTGAATATACAAGAAGGGTGCATCATTGCACCCATGTTTTTACCAGGGAGGGAGTGATCCGTACTCAGATATATTTTTGTTTTTAAAGTATAATGTAAACCATCATTTTTTTGCAATACGTTGAATGTTTTTCCTCCTCTGGGAATTGTGAATATGATTAAATTGGAGAAGTTCTCATGCTGCTTCTCACCCCACATGCATTACTCTTAATTCTCTGTATTTCTGAACATGCTGTAAGATGTAATCAATTATAACAGTATGGCCTACTTTACCCAGATAATAAAAGTGCCTTGGTTATCTTATTTTAGATTGCATGTTGAGGCTTGCATATCAGTCAAAAACAAAATACAAATAAAGAAGACAGAAACATTGTGGCACCTTGAAGACTAACTGCTGTGTTTTAATGTGAGCTTAATGATTATGTCTATTTACCTGATTAAATGTTCCTCCATACAACACAATAAATAAATCCCTAGCAAACAGAAAACTTGCTTGTCAATAAGAAAGCAAGGCTATAGATATATTCTATGTGATTTGCCACATCACTGATGGCTTTTCCCTCTAGCACAAATTAGAAATAAATTATGTGGATCTTTACTCCCCCCAGAATCTAGGAATAGAATTTTAGTCTAAGATGTTTGAGTTAAAATTTCCCTCATATAGTAGTCTTCAGAGATCTCGAGGAACTGTTCTATTTACTTGGGTCTCCATGCAGGGAGGCAAATTTGAAGTTGAGAAGCATTGGAGGAGAGAGTTTGATTTGGATGCAAAACATAGCTTTAAAGGGTGGGTACCCAACAAAAGTCCAAATAGTCAAAGCTATGGTTTTTCCTGTCGTGATGTTTGGAAGTGAGAGTTGGACCATAAAGAAAGCTGACTGCCAAAGAATTGATGCTTTTGAATTGTGGTGCTGGAGGAGGCTCTTGAGAGTCCCCTGGACTGCAAGGAGAACAAACAAACCTATCCATTTTCAAAGAAATCAACCCTGAGTGCTCAGCAGAAGGACAGATCCTGAAGCTGAGGCTCCAAATACTTTGGCCATCTCATGAGAAGAGAAGACTCCCTGGAAAAGACCTTGATGTTAGGAAAGTGTGAAGGCAAGAGGGGAAGGGGACGACAGAGGATGAGATGGTTGGACAGTGTCACTGAAGTTACCAACACGAATTTGACCCAACTCCGGGAGGCAGTGGAAGACAGGAGGGCCTGGCATGCTCTGGTCCATGGGGTCACGAAGAGTCGGGCACGACTAAACTTGTTTAAATGCTGTAAGCCGCCCAGAGACCTTTGGGTAGTGTGGGCGGCATATAAATTAAATTAATAATAATAATAATAATAATAATAATAATAATAATAATAATAATAATAATAATAATAATAATAATAATAATAATAATAATAATAATAATAATAATAATAATAATAATAATAATAATAATAAAAAACAACTAAACAACAACAACAACCCACTTCTCCATTCCCAACTGGCACCAGAGCTCTGTCATATACTGCTGTATGTGCATTGTACTTGCAAAATGTCAGCTCACCAAAAAGCCTGGAATGAGAGGAAGAGGCTGAGAAGAGAGCCGGGTTTTTTATGCACATGGGCTCATCATGCCATTTGGAGAAAGCCAGGGGCTGGAGTTCTAGCATCTAGACTCCTGAGCCTTCTTGTTGCATAAGCTCTGATGCAATGGCACAGGGGCTACACAAAACTGTCCATAGGCTGGCAGTGAAACTTCCACAAGTCTCAGGAGGGTGTAGGCCTGTATTTGGTATATAAGGCCATATGGGAGGTAAGCCCTAGGGGCAAAGGCAGCAACCACTGTAGCTGCTGGTTGCATTTTGCTGCCTGTCCAGCTACAAAACAATGTCTTATTCCCCTGGCTCTAGGTTGCCATATTAATTGGTTAAGTGGGTTTTACTCAGATTCAGTGCCTTTCCTCTAGATTTCCCTCATGCCCATGTCTCCAGTCAGTTGGCCTGGAAATAACGGAACCTTCTCCACCAACCTTTCTGCCCGCTACTATGGTGTCACAAGGGCTTATTTATTTATTTTATTTATTTATTTATTCAATTTTTACCCCGCCCCTCTTACCCCAGAACATCAAAAATGCTCCCTAGTTCAGACCTTGTCCCTGAAAGAATTCCAGGCAACGGGCCAGTGCCTGACAAGCCTACTGCTGGAGGATTCCAATCAAGGGTAGCTGTTCCATAGATGAAGCAGGTCTTGGAAGGTCTGTTTAGGAGAAGGCTACGGGAGATGTATTTTCTACACACATGGGAAGCAAGGTTATTTCCCTCAAATAATAATAATAGCATAACCTAACATTCCAAATTGGTTAATCCACTAGTGTTACAATCACAATATTAATACTGTCCTCATCACTCTTATCCAAACACACTATGAGCATACTTTGGCTTCTAGAAGCCAGCCATGTTTAATAAACAGTTTGAAACCCGAGTGGATGAAACTAGACCCGAGTGACTCAATGAGTGTAATTGTTTTCTAAGCTTGGAGGAATGCCAGTCATTCCTTAGTCTGCCGTTTTCCATAAGACTGAGACATCTATAAATCAAACTTTGCATAAGCAAACTGTGCAGTAAAACAATCCAAAGAATTAGAATGAAAAGTAAAGACTGCTTTCAAATTTTCATGCATGTACACTTTATTAAAATATAGGGTTTATCCATAATGCAGTAACGGTAGTGTTCAAATTGCCGCTAAATGTAAGCCACCATTGAGTTCTAATTTTGGGGTGATTTATGGGAGTTGTGGGTCTGCACTAATAAAAACTAATGCAAGAGGTGGATCCATTCAAACATATTGATGGGTAGGGTTCATACCATCACCAGTTCAAGAGAAAAATCTCTTTGAGATCAGATCAACAGTGACAGCCATTTTGGTTGTTTGTTCTCCTTACTTGAATCACCTATCTCCAGCCATTTATTCAACCTGACCATTTCTGTAGTGCATTTACCATGCACACTCATAGCCTAGATTATGTAGGATGATCAGGAGTGTTCACATGGGAGCAAAAGCACATATCCATGCTGAACATGTGTGGTGGTGGATAGATGCCATTATCAGCCTCTTCATAACTTCACACTTTTATTAAATTCCCTTCAAAAATGACATCCAAAGTGTGCAGAACAGTTTTGTTGATAATGTTATGTTACATATTAAGTACATACAAAGAGGATTATCAGTCAAGCACCTGGTCTCTGACACTGGGTGGAAAACTGTACTCGTTTTACCAAGGAAAAAACATGGGACACTCATCACAGTAGTCTACCAGAAAAGGCTGTAAATCTTAAATAGACAACTGGCTCAGTGATAGCAGGATTTTGCAGATTTTTGTAAGAAAAATATATTCAGAAGATACTGTTTCAGTAGCTGCTTCCTGCCTTTTAATGCATGGAAATATCTGGGAAGGAAAGGAAGGAAGAGGAGGGAAAAGCTAAAGACCACTCTGGTGCAGAGATGAGATGGGATAAACTTCTCTGACTCCCATGGATCTATTTCTCATCGTAACATCTGGTTGCAAAATATTTAGCTAACAGTAAATAAAATAACAACACTGCACAATGTCATGGGAAGATGTTTCTTTTATGCTGTGGGAAGAGAACTGAGGTTTTTCACAATGCATCCAGACAGGCTTATCAAGAAACGAACTTCAGTTGGGTTTGTTTTCAGCTAAGTGTTTCTAGCATTGCAGCCTCAAAGATGTATATTTTTTAAAAAATAAATAAACATGGGGCAGAAATGAAGCACTGGAGTGGGGGAAAAACACAATAATTTTGCTATGAACCTCCATAATTAGGTGACATTTGGAAAGCACACGCATTCCAAGAGATGGAGTGATCACGTAATAGACGGAAAGTCAAAGATTTGTATACTTGCATGAAAGTGAAGCAAGAACTTTATGTACAGTAATTGCTGTAGGTTTTTCGGGTTGTTTGGCCATGTTCTTGAGGTTTTTCTTCCTAACGTTTCACCAGTCTCTGTGGCCGGCATCTTCAGAGGACAGGAGTTAGAACTATCCCACACATTACACCAGAACACAGACAGAGTTCTAGCTCCTGTCCTCTGAAGATGCCAGCCACAGAGACTGTTGAAACGTTAGGAAAAAAAACAACCTCAATAACATGGCCAGACAGCCCAAAAAAACCTACAACAACCATTGGATCCCAGCTGTGAAAGCCTTCAAGAATACAACTTTATGTAGGTTTAACTAGATGGATGTTCTATAAAAATTTATCCATACATTTTACCAGAATTCTTATAACATTCAATACAAATAAAGGAAGCAATTCATACTCAATTCCTCCACAGCTATGTATGCATAAAGGTTGGGCATAGAGCATACCATGCCCCCCCCCCAAATAGCCCATTGAAGTCAACTTCTGCCAGGTCTCAATCAGGTACTGAGGCCCATTGGCCAGTCCAGGGTGGGGAAAAGAAGGCTGTCTAGAAACACTTGGACAAGATACCGGAGATGGGCCTTTGCAGCTGCCTGGAAGGGATCAAGGTAGAGGAATAGGGGAGTTTGAAAGAGAAGAGGCTGGAAAAAGCAGAATTTGAGGGATGATGGGACAGAATCTGGGAGTGAGGGAGCCTGGAGCAACACAATCAAGGGACTGGAGGAGCCTTGTATGCTGAGGAGCTCTTCAATTATCCCTACAGAGAAGACCCCTGGAGCAGGGGCCTTCTGTCTGCCCTGGACAAGAGGCAGGAACTGAGGTTGTGAGCTCATCCTGTGCCAGCTTTGCCCACATCCTTGACCTCATCACAGATCACAGCAGCTCATCAGAGAACCGACCTCCATGCCAACTCATAAGTGATGCTATAGGTGTAAGCGTGGGAAGGAGCATCAACAGTACCTCCATGAGAGGTTGGCAAACCCCAGTGTTTAACAGCCACCCAGTTCTACAAGCCCAGTGGCCACAGAACACTTTGGGACTGAGGCAGTTCAAGTGAGGACAAGTGGGGTGCCTGAATATACATGAACTAGGGGGCTAGTGTCAGGAACACAGCCCACCAAGAGACTTGAGGAGGGAGAGGGAGTTACAGATGATATTGTGTTTTTTTTTTTACTTAATAAACCCTAGTTTGCACCTTTCTATAAGTCTGAAGCCTATGGAAGTTGTCTGAAGAAGTTTTGCCCAGCATCCCAAGACTGGGTGGGGCAGTTATGCTCACAACCACTTGGAAAAGAGCCAGCCTGTGTGTCCTTGGGAAAACTGCACAGTCCCAGAGCATGCCCTGAAAGCAGGGAATGGTAAAGCACTTCTAAATATTCTATACCTACAAAACCCTTGAAGGAGTTGACATAAATTGAAATCGACTTGACAGCATATAATTATCTAGTACGTACTAGAAATCCAGACAGCATGTCTGCAGAAATCTATACATATGTGTCTTTGTGCTCTGTACAGTATAAGGGAAACACTACATAGAGGGGTAGGGCAAAAGAGGGGATGAAGATTTGTGTTTTACAGCTCGAATGTCTAATCCCAGTGGGCAGTTTTATCTGGGCTGTTCAATCCCGATGTCGTGAGGAGAACTTCTAACATCCTCAATATTCTGTACTAGTTGTTACTTCTTCTCTGTCCCCACAAAGCAGGCATGTTCAAAGAGTCTTTGTGAGGCCTGGGAGACCATAATATGTATTGGGCATTTGCTTGAAAACTTTAGGATGCCCATTTTCTTCTGCCTCTGCATGCTCCACATTCATCATCCATCCCATCATATTGCCCTTCAGTCAAAAATTAAAAATGACACCAGCAGCTCCCTCTTAGGAAGAAAAAAAATCAGAATTGAAAGGCATATATGACCTGTGACTGCATCTGTTTCTCTGAAACCTGGGATGTGTGATCCCATTATAAGAGGGCAAATGGCAATCTGTTGACTTCCAATGACAGATCATTGGACTCATGAAAAGTTGGGATTCAGAACTAAGACTTGGATCTGACATTTAGAGATCAGTCCTCAAACTGGCATTTGGCCCTTTGTCAAACTCTGAATCTCTGAATTAGTTTTTGGATCTTTATTCAAGCAGTAATAAATTTGATTCTGTTATTAAAATTACGCAGGGTTTTTAGAAAAAAATATATTATCCTGAGGCATGTTGCTCTGTATTCCTGTTTATTGGCAGAGAAAGACTCAGAAACAGACAGCGGCTGAAATACTGTTGTTTAATATAGTAAGCTGCACTAGAATAAGCACATTGAATCAGCAGAGATGTTCTGAGTCAACTCCTCTGTAAGTTCCATTGATTCAAATGGTTTTTAGTATGTCACAACTAAAGTAGGCCCATTTGTATCATCCATGGAACTTGATGGAAGATTTGACTCACCCATTACCCACTGACTCAATAGGCCTGTTCCAATTGTGACTTACAATGCTATGCAACAGGATTTCAGGCAGTAATTGGATATCTCTGTCTAAAGATGTTTGCAAACAGAAAACGTCCTTATGCACTGGTGAGATGGGTTGGCAGTGGGATGTGAGAACACAGAAGATTGAAATGGGTCTGAAAACAAAGAAGAGCATGGTCTGAATGCAGAAGAAAAACCTGTCTGCAATGCTATGTGTGCTATGATTGCTGTGTAAGAAGACTTTGTATTTTGCCACCATAGTGGGAAGCTGCTCCCACCCCTTTGTGAAGATGGAGTGACCTGGCATTTATCTTCGCTCCTGTGTGTTAACTACTTCCCTGACCTGCAGGCTCTGTAAAAGCTAAACATGTCCCTTCACCTTTGCTCTGAGACTGTTCTATTGAATTGCTGGTGCCAGATGAAGGTGACAAATTCCAGAGAGGCAGGTGTGTTAGTAAACGTTGTGCAGTGGGGAGGCAGAGCTTAGCTAATAAAATGCAACAGGAGGTAATCGACTGGCAAATTATCCTGCAGTGGCTTCTGCATGTCAAAAATAAGGAGGCGAGTTAACAGAGCTGAGACCCAGCAAAGGAATTGTAGGAGTAAAACCATGAAACGAATATGAAGAAAATGCCAGTGTCATTGGCAGTAATGATTGATGGGAGTTGCATGGAGTCATCCTTGCCCTTAAACACAGCTCACTGACAAATCCCTGCTCACCAATAGAAATAGGCTCATGTTTTCTGGCTCTGGCGCTGAACAGCTCATCTAGTAAACAGAAAAATTACACTGCTGCCCCATCCATGCCCACTGAAAAGGAAGTCCTGTTGAATTTAGTGAGTCTTGCATTATGCGCCATCAAGTCGCATCTGACTTCCAGCAACCATAATATGGTTTTCAAGGTATGCAAGATATTTTTAAGGAACGGTTTTACCAATGCAACCGCCTGTGAGTTTCCGTGGCCAGCAGGGATATTTGAACCCATATTTCCTCACTCCTAGTCCATCAATCTGTCCATTGAGCCACACTGGATCTTTGCTTCCAGTGAGCCTTTTTGATAAACCAGCGTATGATGGAAGCCTCAGCCCATTCTTTGCAGTATCTTTTAAGCACTTTCCCCATCATCTTTACAAGTAAAGAAATGAGACTGATTTAGAATTTTAACCGAATAAGATTGTGTGGTACCTATACACATAGGCAAATTAGTATAAACATAGGCAAATTAGTATTCATGCTGGCTTGATCCTTAGACTTACGCTTCAGAGATCCAGAATTTGATCATGAAAGGTGGAGCTATTCAAATGAAAATTAGACAACCATCTGTCAGATATACATTGACTTGTCAATCAGTCAACGTTTATTTGCACTAACTATATGCCATAGCAAAGCAAATATAAAATCTACAAAGATACAGAATCAACACATCTGAATCAAAATAACAAATGAGTACATATGCATCGGATAACTATACTTACCAAAATTGGTCAGATAAAACTATATAAGATTATTTCTTTAGAACCACAACTGACCTAATTTTAATTGCTACTACTAAAAATTTGGCTATCTGTGCTGTTACTTGTTTATCTTGGTCTGCGAGAAGAAAAGATACATAAAATTCAGATGAACGTCCTGGTTTCTTGATTAACAAAGGGCAAATTAACTCTTTGCACACTTCTCTGTAGAAAGAACAGAACAATAAAACATGGGCAAGCATTTCAACACTATCACGACAAGGACACATGTGGTTTTGTAATGGGGCTCCTTTAATATGACCCTCAAGTAGTGCTGGAGGTATAGAGTTAAGTCTATACTTCACCTCTAAGTGTTCCTTCTGGCAATAGTTTGAGAAAGCCCTTAGTTGTCTTCTCAAACCAACTTTAGATTGTGATAACAACACAGCATCGTCTGCATATAGTAGGATTGAGATAGATTTAGTTGCTAATTTGGGGGCAAGGAATGCCGGAGATGACAAATGCTCAACAATATCATTCATATATAAGTTGAATAAAATTGGAGGCAAGACACAGCCTTGCTTGACTCCTTTTGTAGATCGCATAGGATCTGTAAGATGCCCACTGCTGGAACAGCATACCCTTAGCCAGGTATTATTATAGAGACACTTAATTAGAAAGAGAAGTCTTTTATCTACAGTTGTGGAAGATAGTTTTTCCCACAGGCATGCATGAAATATATAGAATCAAATGCAGCCTTAAGATCAATGAATGCTGCATATAACATGCCCTTTTTCTTCTTAACATATTTATCAATGTGGGTTAGTACAAAACAATTATCTAGAGTGGATTGCCCTTGACTAAATCCTGTTTGCTCTACTGGCATAGAATATTCATCCTGGAATATATATGTTCCCATAGTTGTGTAGACCTGATATATATGTGAATCTTTGATTAGTATTTTTATTTTATTATTTTCCAGTGTGTCATTACTGGTATGTTTTAATGACCTGTACAAATATGGAATTACAACGTTTTGCAGGGCAACAAATGTCTGAATTGGGCAATGTCTTTATTGGACCACCAAACACTTATGAAGTGAGCTTTCAAGTTATCCAGAACTCAAGCAAAGATGATTTAAAAAAAAAAATGAGATAAAGGCAAAACCACATCGCCATCAAGACAAGATGGGATTTGCCAATTCCACAGGAGACTGAGGTGTCAAGCAGGTCAATTTACAGCCTCTTCTCTCTCTGCACACAAAAGCTTTGCTTATATCTCTGCCCTTTGCATTAGCTGAGACTCAGGAATGTCTGTATGGGCTTTGAGCAGAATAGCAGTAGGATGGTGCTACAGTGAATGCACTGATAACAATGGATATTTAGGTTGGACTTTGGGACAAGCAGAATCAGGTGACTGCCAGAGGCAGCATAGGGACAGTTGCATAAGCGTCCTGCCTTACTCAGCCCTGCTGTCCCTTGTGAGTATCCCTGAGAGGGTGCTGTGGTGGAAGGTGGGTGGCTTGCTTATCCCCAGCCTGGCTCAGCTGGCTGAGGATCTGAGAACTGCAGAGCAGGAAGGGAACCCAAGAGTAATCAGACCCAGCATTCTGCCAACACAGGAAAGCCAAGCATCCCTGACAGATGACCATGTGACTTCTGTTTAAAAACCTCCAGCAAAGAAGAGCCTGTCACCCAGTGAGGCAGCCTGTTACACTGCTGAACAGCTCTTACTTCAAGAAGACTTTTCTAACATTTAGGTGAAATCTCCTTTCTTTCAATGTGGCATAGTCAAGGCCTTTGCAAAATAAAATGACCAGGTACAGGGTCTGCCAGCATACACATTGAACCCCAGGAGGTCCCATATATGGCCATTCCCTGAGACCAGCAGCCATATTGGTCATAGGCATCATCTATGATGTCACAGAGACAGCGCAGATAAGACCTGGGAAAGGCCAGCTGGTTGTGGAAGGGGAAATGAGGGGAAGAGGCCCTGGATCTGGGTATTACCCAGCTAAGCAGGTAATGGCCAGAATCCTCCTATGTAAGTTGCACTTGCAACATCATCAGCCATGGCAGGTGGTTTTTTAAAAAAAACATTTTATTTGTCCCCCAAAGGCCCAGAGTAACCCTAATAGCAACATTTTCCAGCTGACCATGAGCAAGTGCCAAATGGAATACGTAGTGATCAAGCAGCTGCCAGATGTTGGAGGTTGTGTGTATGTGTAAAGAACACCGTTTTCTTCTACCTCCGAAAAGAAGTGACTCAGGCTGCACCTGACTAGGCACTCCTCTTTCCTTTTCAGGAATGAAATTGACTCCTAAAATAGTATAATGGGTATGTTGGTGCTAAAGCAACTTCTTTCCTGAATCCTAAAAGAATAATTTAGGACATATTTTGCACAACTATGATGAGCAGCCAGTTGTTCTGTCCTCAGGCATTCTAAGGCCCATGTTTTTCAAGAGATAATTTTGCATATTTCTATGTTTTCTTAAAGTGACCTATTTTTTTTCAGAAAAGAAGTCCCTTATTTCCCCCACCTAAACAGAAACTTGGAGTTTTGAAGGAAGACCATTCACCAGAGTATACACATAATGCCTCAGTCTCTTTGTTTGAGGAGCTGGGGTTAGATGATGTCCAATTAAGAGCTTCCTCAGCTGTACTTGTAAAACAGCAACTCCAATACACCTTGCGTCCTCTCTAACTTTCATCTAAGAAGCAAACCTGGCACATCTGTCCACCACAAACTTTGGGCTCTAAATTCCCTACACTAATGACAAAAGATAGGTGCATGCCTGATGAAGTGGGCTTTGATTGATGAAAGCTAGCAGACTGCACTTTTTTTTAGTGGTCTGGTAAAATTATTGCCTATCCACCATTGGATTTTGTAAGAACAAAATAGCTCTCATTGCTTTTTTAAGCTATTTTCCCCCCAGAATATATTATGAAACTTCAGTAGCTCACTACTTTTCACAGCTACCTTGAAGTGTTAGACAGTGGGTCCTGTATTTTGAAGCTGTCTGCATGTCTTGAAAGAGTAACAGCGCCAAAGCCATCTGAGATTTCTACTTTTGTAAGCAAGTTTTGACTCCACCCCATTAGTAAACAGCAAATCTGCCTTTTCCTTTGAAGTGTGTCAAGAATTCTTCTAAAGAATTTTTCCCATGACTCTTAACCAGGATTCCCCAGATCTCAAGATGATTGCAGCCACAAAGCCATTGGTTAACATCATATGCTTAGATGCCTTAGTAAGTTTAAAAGGATTCCTGCAAAGCGCATGCCAGATGGCAGATGAGATGCTATCATTTCCGGAAGTGTTTACAGTCACTCCTGCTTGTTTAAACACATCTTGATAGAATGCCCCAGGGTGTACGCTTTCTTCCTTTCTTCGGGACAATGTTAAGATAACAAGCAGCCATACTTAGCCTTGTCTCCTTGCACCCTCTTGAATTCCTTTACATATTTTGGTGTGTTTTTTTTACATATTAAATTCACTGCAGTGTTAAGGATTATAGAAAAGGTATATATAATAATTGATGGGGGGCATATAATGTACATAAATAAATATCCAGAATGAAACCATTTTTGTTAGAAGGACCTCAGGAAGCAGAGTTAAGTATAAAGCATTCCCAAGGGATTTTCAGTACACTCTACTTTAAACCATGCCAGCAATACAATAAAATCAAACTGGAAAAATTACAGAAAGAGAAATATTAAAAAGTGACTATGGTCAAACAGATAGAAGCAGGGAAAATTAACAAAAGATGTGTATAATACACCAAAAGTCATCCATACCGCTGGTTCAGGAGACAAACTAGAACTGTGTAAACTTCCTCTTTTCCTAAAAAGTGCAGTAAGGAATCAGATTCCTGACCACAAGTGCTCAAGCTCCGTGAGTTTGAGCACTTGTGGTCAATGATATGAAATTAGGAAGAGTTAGACCTAACTCCTACCCCCAAAATGGGAACCTCACATGGACTGAGCCCCAATAACCCTCTCCATTTTCTATAATGATGTTTAAAGTGCTTGACTTGATATCTTCAGAGGGTTAGGGTTACGAACAGTTACAAGATGGGGAATATTTGGCTCAATAATACCATATACAAGAAGGATCTTGGAATTATTGTAGACCACAAGCTGAATACGAGCCAACAGTGCAATGCAACTGCAAAAAAGGCAAATGCTCTTTTAGGCTGCATTAACAGAAGTATAGTCTCCAAATACCATGAGGTACTAATTCCCCTCTATTTGGCACTGGTTAGGCCCCACCTTGAGTATTACGTCCAGTTCTGGACACCACACTTCAGGAAGGATGCTAACAAATTGGAACAAGTTCAGAGGAGGGCGACAAGGATGATCAGGGGACTGGAAACCAAGCCTTATGAGGAAAGGCTGAAAGAATTGGGCATGTTTAGCCTTGAGAAAAGAAGACTGAGGGGTGATATGATTGCACTTTTCAAATACTTGAAAGGTAGTCATGCAGAAGAGGGGAAGGATCTGTTCTCAATCATCCAGAGTTCAGGACACATAATAATGGACTCAGCACCCAGGAAGCTAGATTTAGGTTGAATATCAGGAAAGAAAATACTTCCTAACTGTTAGATTAGTACAACAAGAAAACCAACTACCTTGAGAGGTGGCGAATGCTCCAGCAGTGGAAGACATTCAAGAGAAAGCTAGACAACCATCTGACAGATATACTTTGATTTGGATTTTTGCATTGAGCAGGGAGTTGGACTCGATGGCCTCATAGGCCGCTTCCAACTCTATTATTAGATAATTACATGATTCTGTTTTCTTCAGAGGTATGTAATGTGGAAATAGCAAATCACATTATAAGGCAAATGCATATTCCCCTTCCCCCACAAAACTGTTATTTCTCGGTTTGCAAATATCTCAGCGCTATAGACCTGAGATATCAGGCAGGCAAGCAAACAAAGCTGTGTTACCTCTCAGCTGAACAAATGCAAAATGAAAGTAGGCTAACCTGCTAAAATGAAAAGAAGCAGGGCCTGTGTTAAGATCAGCAGGCCACCTTTTCTCTTATGGATGACCTGCTTATGAATCTGTGTCTTGTCTAACAAGGCATTGAGTATTGTAAAGAAAGGGGCTCAGCAAACAAGTGGACAAATAACGGTGCACAAATCCACTAAGCGTGTACATCTGGGACCTCTTCATCTCAAGAGCAAAGCATGTGCAAGGAATCACACACCAAAAAAAACTCATTACAGTGCCATTCCCAGCTCATAGAATTCACTATAAAACCCGTGTCATCAATAGCAATAAGACAAAAACCACATAAATGCCATTGATATAAAATATATCAATTTTTAAAAACCATCCTGAAATGTTGATGAGGTCTAGGTAAGGTTTAAATGCTGAGTGAGAAATCTGGTTTCACTCGTCAGAGATTTCTGTCACCTGTTGATATCATCCCCCAATGTGGTCTCTATACTAAAAAAAAAAAAAGTCAGATTATGAAGCAGAACATTATTACTTTATTTTATCTCATTTAGGAGATCTACACATTTGAGATCCAGTTATGTTCCTTCAAGTGCCAACACACTTTGTCATTGTTCACCAGGACATTTTGAGAATGAATCAGCAGACTGTGGGATGAAAGTACTATAAAATTAACGAGCTACAGATGGTAGGAAATCTCAGATCAAGATGGTTGCTGTGCAAATATTACTCTAAGCATCATCTTGCTTTATTTTCTGAGACTTCCTACCATTGAGACTTCCACCTTGCTCTTTCGAAGGTCCATTCTAAATGGGTTTCAGTGACACATTTTAGCAGCTGTATCACGTACTGCATGGTAATCTTATATATGGTATTTGCCATGGGATCTTCCTCCGTTGTGGAGAAGACTTGAGAAGAATTGGAGCTCTGTACAAAAGGCCACAACCTTATTTAAAATCAGCCATGCCATGAGTCGCTAATGGCAATATATTTAACTTGAGCAGTGTGAGAAAAAATCCTGCTACTTTGCACTTTAGGCCCATGGGATGCATTTTTTCCCCCTGGCTGTTTTTCATTGCCCACCACTTTTCTCTCTGTGAGATTTGACACTTGAATGACTTAAAGGGTTAGAGAAATATAGGCAGAAGACTCTGAGGCTTTTCTGAATGTCTTCTAGAACTTCCTCTGAGGAGCCAGAGGAACAAATTCCTGTGGGAAGAAGACCACCTCCTGTACTTACTTTGTCTATCAGTAATGCCCACCTTAGTTCATCTGGCTCCAAAAGGCCTACGCATTGACTGTCAGGGACTCAGGAGCTCTGAGGGGTTTCAAATAGGAGTCGCTGTACAATGCTATCTGGGTGTTCTCTATGTGAAGCTTGTCATCTACAAATTTTCTGCATCTCTTCTACAGTTGCTGTCTTGCTTAAATACCTTTCCCCCTTCTCAGTAGACAATTGTAAAAACCTTGTTTCCCATCATTTATATGTTGTTGCTGTTGTTGGTGGTTATGCTGTTTTTTATCTGTTCAGAACTGTGAGTAAATAAAACTTTTTATTCTTTCTCTTACCAATGCCTCAGAGTGGGTTATTGACACTGCCAGTGCCAGTTGAAGAGAATAAAAAAGGGGCTGTCTATTTTGGGGAGACTTGAAAATAATTCTGTTTTGTAAGTCCAAGCGCTATCTGCTGCATAGCTAGAGGTTTTTAGCTAAATTTTCACACTCTGCCAAAAAGAATTACATAAATAATTAAGGTCAGATAATATTTGGGACAATAGTCACAAAAATCTATTGAACATCTTGATCAAAGTTGATAATTAAATAAAAGACTGTTTTATGTTTGTTTAAACATGCTTGAAACTATGTTGGATTTTATGATATGAATTTAACTTTTGTTTCCTATTTTGCCTAAATAAATATTGCTTAATATTTGATAGATGGGAAGTCTTGTGAATTCATTGAGAAAGTTATGCATGTTAGGAAATTCCTGGTCTATAACAAATAACCAGAAAGCTTTACTGTGAAACGGTAAGAGAAAGAATGGGGGTGATGACAGCTGCTGGAGAAGATTATAATTTGATTAGCCTGTTTTCTGCTTATGCAGTCTCACAAAGCAATAATAGCATCATTTTGAATCAACCATATGACATATGACCAATATGATCCAAGATGGTGGTGCCTATTGGTTGTGTGAATGCTCTGATATTCTAATGTGTGTTGTAGATGTTCAGTCTCTTCAAATTCGAGATGCTATGTGCAGTCTTCGGCTTGTGTGCTGCCTTTACTTGACTTCCAAATCAGTTGCAAAACTAAAACTAAACATTAGTTAAAAATTGGTGCACACTCCAAGGAAAAAAAGAGCTTCCATTGAGACTGGAAACATTAGAAAATTGAAGCTGCAAAGCAAATCTTCAACTCTGAGGGCTGAAAGAATAATGAGAAGCTTCAGATTTACTTGATTAACTATTATATTGGTCCAAGTCTGTACTTAATTCAGCTCTGCAAGCCCAACAGATATAGATTTAGTGCGCAACTACAATGCCAAAAAATGTGGAAGTGCTAAGGCTTTGGGGCAGGCTGCTTTGCTTTTTTCCCATTGATCACATGATGCAAAGGGAAGGAAAACCAGCCCAGAGTATTCCTCCCTCATCTATAATTTTCCCTTTTGCACTGGGGCTTCTACTTTTTGAAACAACGTATCACTATACATCAGTTCAAACATGTGATAACTTGAACTGATCCAGAAAAGCTGCTGTGCCAGCACACAGTCAGGAACAGTGAGGTAAGTTTTGTTGTTTGTTTGCTTGCTTTTTGAAACAGCTATAATTTCCTCTTTTTTTCCCAGCTGGGTGAGCAAAACCTTTTTATGACTTAGAAATGCCTTGCAAAGCCAACAACAGTTGTAATTTTTCTTAACAGCTTGGTGCCAGCACTGATGTGCTAGAGCACCTAAAGAAAGCCTTTTTACAACTTGTTAAGGCAGTTCCTTTGACCTGTGCCTCCTACAGGTACTTCAGTACAGCTACAAAAAAAAAAGATGCAAAAAAAGGATTTTCTTTTGTCTCCCTGCATGGCCACTTAAACCAAACAAACCCAGATTCCCTGGTGCAGCTTCATAGCAAGTGAATGTGACTGAATTTTCATTTCTCCTGATATGCTGTGCCCTAGCAGTTCAAATAAGAACTCCTGGAATATTATAGGTTTTACTACAAAGTCAACCAAAGATCACGTTTTGAAGACAGTGGAAGAACATGGCTTGTTGTTTCATGAAGTTGTTCATATTCAACACTGTCCCTGGTGAAGGCATTTCAAACATGCCCAGAGTATTTGCATGAAATGAGGCTCAAATATTCTTGAGGTTAAATTTTTTGTATATCACAAAAGGAAAACAATAGCTCTTCAAAGCACAAAAGCAGCTTTCTCATTTAACACAACAAAGACTTGTACACCATCAAAAAAAAGTCAAAGAACATAATGTGGCAGATGAGTATGCTGTGAGACAAGAGCAATAAAAGTGCTCTGACAAAAAAAGGAAGATAAGCCAGAAATCTCTGTGGAAATTTTTGTTTGTTCCTTCATTTGCTTGTTATCAAGCAAAGGAGATAATTAAGCAAAGCTTGATTACATCCGGTGAAGAGATTGATTATAGATCTGAATAATCTTATCAGAGTCATGTTTCTTGACTGAAAATAGAGAGGTTGTCTCAAATAGTACAAATTCTCTCCAGACTGACAACCAACCAACTGACCAATCAATTTCACAGCAACCAGTAGATTCTTTACTTCCTCATCTGGCATGCGAGAACAAGGCGAACGCAGATTTTAGCTCTCAAAGGGCACGGTTACAACATGAAAATAAGTTGGAATATGGAACAAGATTTTTTAAATTGGATTAAAGTCATATATTAGTCACATGGTATTTGGATCGGTGTGTGCATCTTCTTGGGAAAACATTATTACGCTGTGTTATGTATCAGTTGATGGGGCTACATGTGCTTTTAAAATCACTGCAGTTGAGGTTTTGTCCTGCACCTGCGTGCCATCACACTGGCCATTTGCTGCTGCTGCTGTGGTGTTACTTTTTATTATTTATTTTCATTTTTTATGCCTTTCAAACTGACATATTAATATGCTAGTACTGTATTACAGATGGAAAAAAAGCTGGGATTTCCTGCAACCAACGGAAGTCAGACAGAGGCCCCCTTTCAGTAATTTTTTAAGGTGATAACATCCTTCTCTCCTTGAAAACTTCTAAGTGAGAATGCCCAGAGGACACATAGGGAGAAGGAGGGGGGGAGAGAAAGAAGAGTGAGGTAGCCAGCACTGGCAAGAGGGAAGGCAGGAGAAAGTGATTAGAAATTGACAACAAAATCCCACAGCTTCTAGACTTGTGAAGGAATGAACATTTTCTCCCTTGCACTGGCTACCATTTTTATGTATTTCAAACTAACATATTGCTATTTCAATATAACAGACAGGGAAAAAAAATAAAGCCCATTGGAATGCAGCCCCACGCAGAGGCATGGGCACACACATAGAGAAAGAAGGAAGCCCTATGCAGAAGGAGAGGGAACTTACAGCACAGGATGGTGAGAGGGAAAGCACACCACTGAGTGGCGGGAGAAGCAAACCCCACAGACACAATTTACATTGACAGAGGCATTCACATATGCCTAAATGATTCAGACTAAATAGATTTCACACGTGAATTAAAATAAACAATTGTGGAGATCTAGTTTGTGGCCCCTGTTTTATTTGGCCCTCACAAAGGCTCATACCCTTTTTCCTTCACACTGCCACCAGGTATTCTCCTAATACCAATTTTGTTATACACGTGTGCTGCCAAAACTAAGTGTTATTGAACTTAGGAATCAGAGGTTTAATTAACAAACATTATTTTATTGTCAAATAAATCATAAATGTAAAATCACATATGAACTGTATCAGGTATTAACACAGATTGGATCATGTAGGCAATCACTTTTATTCCAAACTGCTATATACTTTCAATCAATATCTCTCTTATAGTGTTTATAATTTCATTCCTGCTTGTTCAATATAGTTTAACCTACTCAATTCCCTCTCCTAACACCCTCAGCTCAATTCACCAATCCTCTCTTCTAAACCCTAACTGCCATTCCATATCTCCAACTGTCTCTCTAGCTCCACCCCTCCTGCCCTATCCTTGGCTCCTCCTCCTTGAGCTTCTGTAATGGACAGGCAGGAATGACATCACCTGTTGGCATTTCGCCACAACAACCTTCTTGTTGCCCAGTAAAATACCTAGCTTTCTGACCAAAAAACATGCTTCTCGGGGGGGGGGGGGGGAATCTGGGCTTTCATGAACATCATGTAATCACCTTCTAAAACCTCAATATAAAACATGATTCAAATGTTTTTTTTTCCTAGTATAACTACGCTCTAAGCTTCATCCACAATTTGTCTTGAATGAGCAGTCACAAATAGCTTGCTCTCCTTTCTATTAGGTTTGCGTTTTGTATGGCCATGCCAAAATTGATATATATCCAAGGCAATATGCTGTTTTCTCTGTTTTGGGCGGGGGATGGATTGGCATTTCACTAAGTAGTACGTCTTTAGTTCTCCTGAGGTTGTTGTTGAGTGAATCTGACTGTGTCGGTGTTGAAAGAGAGGGAAGCATTTACCAAAGAAAAGAAACTTTTTTCATGGGATCTGACACTGAGTGCTGTGTCTGTTGTATTTGTTTGTCCAGAGGGTGTGAAATAAAGATAGATTTTGTACAAATTTTTCATACGGGAAATACAAAAATCAAACACCATCATATGTTACTAGCTATTTAAACCCATGCTCCAGTATCTAATAGGTATAGAGTAGTACATAATAGGCAATAAGGAATTTTTTCCAGAGTTCTGTCTCACATGAAGAGGCCCAAGAGATACAGGAAATCCTTAACTTCAGACTCATTCCCCCCACACACACATGTTTGCTTCCGATACTAATTAAAGCCTGAATATGGCTTCTGTTCTTGTTACTCTGAGCAGGCAACAAACCACCTTTGCCTTCATCTCCCTCAGTCTTTGCTTGAGCACACAGTGCCTTGTTCTGTCTTGACCTCAGCTTGACAAGAGTCAAGCATCTGACACTAAGGGCCTATTTTAGTGGATATAGCCTTTCAAAAAACAGTTAATGACATTCCTTGTTCTAAATTTGCCCTTGTTGATATGGCCAGTGGCAGAGACACCTTCCATTTTGTCAGTTGTCAAACTGATTTCTTTTAAACACTTTGGAGGCAAAGTGGTGGTTCTTTATTTGAAGAAATGGATGATTAATTCCAAAATGCTGCTTGGGGATGAATTTCCACCCACTTACTCGCCACAAGCTATTTGAATACTTTTCCACCCAAAGAAAATTTGCCTGGTATGAACAACAACATCATGAAATTTTGGGACTTTATCCTGGTGCACAGCCTGACAAAGATGACTTATCACTGAAAGCTAACTATCTACTTGATTTCTTTAGTGGTCCAGTGAATGTATCACCTACTCCTGAATTTGTTTTTTTTGGGGGGGGGCTAAGGACCCCACAGTCTTTTTATTTTTTTCCCCTTAGCTTTGGATACAGATATGCTAAAAATCTAAAAAGTATTAATAAACAACTTTTCAGATTGATACGACTATACTAGGCACACAAGCTCAGTGTTAAAACTGACTACATAACTGTGCATAACCAAACAAAATATAGTTTTGTGGAGATCACTAGATGCTACTAAGTGTACACTTAAGAAGATTGGTGTGTTTGTATGGAAGTATAGAGACACAGAGAAGGACCTCCTCATGTTTCCTCGATTGTGCTTTTTCTGCTCTCATCTATGGAGACTTTCTTTCATCCCATACTGATACTTTAAGAGTGGCTAATGTCACTTTCTTTCCTTATCACACATTTCTCTGACTTTCTCTGGGACAGAGTAGAGGAGACATTTGGTCATTGTTTTCAAGAGATGAGGTGTTAGTCATGGGTCCCTCATCTCCACTGTAGTTAGAAGGAAGTAGGATCCCTATTATCTTTCGTATCTCAATGTATCTCTCTAAAAATGGCTAGTCTTATTTCTGAGAACAAGAAGTATGGATGTATTTTTTTTTCCCAAAGAAGGTAGCATGTTCTGCTGGTCAGTCTGAATGTTAGAGGCTGAATCCACAAGGTAGGTGGCCTGGTGCTTGGTGCTTCTTCCTCAGATGGGGCAAGCTATCATTAAGAAACACCGGGAACACAAGTCAGATGAGTACCTGGTGAAGCCATTTTAATTTCTTTGTGTGTAACCAAGACTGCCCTTAATGAAAAGATGGTTCTGCCTTACAACCAACATTCCCTCTAATGTTCAGTCCCATTGCATGGGAGCCTCACTCCATGCTTGAGGGGATGGGCGGGGCTGCCCGTGCATAGTCCCGATGAAGGTCTGGGTGAGTACACATGCACAGAGCTTAGAGGGAACATTGCTTACAACCCATGATCGCCATTCCTCCCCATGCAGCAACCCCTGCCTGAAGCACTTGCTTCATTCTAACTGCAGAGCTGAAATACCAATACTCAGACTTTTAAAACATTGTAGGATAATTTTTGTGAAAGCAGTAGTGGAGTGGAGAAAACTCATGACTACTACAGAAAACTAGAAAACCTTTAACAGCCTCGTGCCACAGAACACATCTCCCAGCAGGATCTCTTCAGTAAACTTGTGAACTAGAAGCTGATGCTTAGGTGTTAAAACATAAACCTTCAAAACTTCACAAGGACTGCCAGAGTTTGATCTGATTTCTAGTGGTGGTTGCAGCTCTCCATATTCCAGACCTGCTTCTCCCTGTTATCAGAGAGCAGGATTTTTCACAGCAGTGCTCTAAAATAATTTAACATTAAACAACAGCTAGCTCAAACTAAATGAAGCTTTGAATAAATATTTTTTTTATCCTCTGTTTGCATTAAAGGGGCCTTTGATAAAATCATCTCGCTGAGTGTTTGGGAAATCATCCCCAAGAGTGGTTATTTGCTGAGTCTCTAAATACACAGCCTGACTAATTGAATCTTATGAGTGCTGTTTATGTACAGTAAATCAGAAATGTACTGTTTCTCAAAACTTAAGCTCTTGTCCTTTCATCCCCTCTTCTTTCAACATAATTCCTCTTGCATGAATGTATGGAATAGGGGATAACCTTTGTATGGAATAACCTTTTTTTTTCCAGTGTCCAGCTTTCTTGAATCTGAACAGAGAAACTTCCTGTCTTTCCTATTCTTTGGATGCTAACAGGGGATTTTCAAATAAGTCATTCTAATTTTGAATGTTCTTCCCAGTTCAATCCACATGCTATACAGCCTCTGGCACCATCGCGTGATCTATGAATTTCACAGAGAGAGGTTGCAGAATTATTAACTAGACTGGGTGGTACCACTTCAAATTCCTGGGCAGTAATTAGAACCTTGATTTTTTCCCTTGTCGAAGAGCTCCTCACTAAAAGAAGCCTTAACATATCTGGAGTATTAGTCTAGCAAAAACCTCTGTGTATAACACTAGCTTTCTTCTTCATGATTTTTTGTTTCTTTGCACTGGGCAATGTTTAAAAATGGCAATCATTTCTGAAGTATAACACAAATTAGTCAAAGTGCCTGAAAAGGCACAAAGATAGTAGAGCTTGGCTACTTAGAGAAATTAGCCACAGAGACTGCCCAAGCACATATTCTTATTCTAATTATAAAGCCTAATATATAATTAATCTTTGATTACAAACATATTCTAAACCAACATAGCTTTGATTACAAGGTAAAGGTAAAGGTAAAGGTTCCCCTTGACAATTTTTGTCCAGTCGTGTTCGACTCTAGGGGGTGCGGCTCATCCCTGTTTCCAAGCCATGGAGCCAGTGTTTTGTCCGAAGACAATCTTCCGTGGTCACATGGCCAGTGCGACTTAGACACGGAATGCTGTTACCTTCCCACCGAGGTGGTCCCTATTTATCTACTTGCATTTGAATGCTTTTGAACCACTAGGTTGGCGGGAGCTGGGACAAGCAACGGGCGCTCACTCCGTCGCGTGGATTCGATCTTACGACTGCTTGGTCTTCTGTAATCAACGTCCCTGTTGATTACAAGACATACCATAATTTAAGTGGATGGGTTTGGACATGTTATGCATATAGGAATTACAAAATGAAGAGTATAATGTTAAAAGAATTGCATATTTCCTCTTTTTAGCATGTTTTTCCACAACCAGTGGCATTTCCTTAAAGCTGCCTACCTTAGCAATAAGACTTGGAAATGACCCCTATGTTCACCATCTGAGGACCACTAAAAACACACACACACTAAAAGTATGAATTACATATATCATCTTGTTTGAATGAAATGCATAGTGTGGATCAAATAATTCCATGTTTCAGATTGTCAACTAAAGAAGATAAAGCAGAGAGCAGAATAAATTAAAATTTGTCCTTCTTGACAGGTGTGTCTGTGTGTGTTCTCCTAGGAGCTGTATTGGGATTGGAGCTTGTTAATGTCTTCATAAATGACACAAGTTGAGGCTAACAGTGGTATTCAAATAAATGGCACATTATTTTATATAGGAAAAGCTCTGAAAGCCTTTAGTCAGATTGAGTAAATTGGCAACAAAAGAATACATGTACTTCAGTTCAAATAAATTATCTAAATTTAATTATGCCATCCTAACCTATTAGAGTTTGGGCTATAGAAATGAAGACCATTGATTCTGCCACTGCTTATCAAAGAATAAGTACCTGCGAGGTCTACTCTGATAAATTTTATTTTTATTTATTTATTTATTTGATTTTTACCCCGCCCCTCTAGACCATGTCTACTCGGGGCGGCTTACAAAATAAAACAAAACAGTATAAAAATATATAAAATCATAAAATTACATATTTCAATTTAAAACAATTAATTTAAAGAGAGGATTACCAAGATGGAATAGCCAAAAAAGAGAGAGAAACAGAGAAAAAGACTTAATTGACTGGAGGGAAGGCCTTCTTGAATAACCAAGTTTTTAACTGGCTTTTAAAAACACCCAGCGAGGGTGCCAGCCGAATTTCTGTTGGGAGGGCATTCCACAGCCGAGGGGCCACCGCCGAGAAGGCCCGGTTTCTTGTTTTTTCCTTCCGGGCCTCTCTCGGCGTCAGACCCCTCAGCCGCCCCTGCTGGCTATATCGGGTGATCCGGGTAGATCTGGGTGGGAGAAGACGATCTGCCAAATATTGAGGTCCCAAACCGTTTAGGGCTTTATAAGTGATCATTAGCACTTTGAAGTCAATGCGGAAACGGATGGGCAACCAGTGCAAAGCAGCCAGGGTGGGGGAGATATGCTGGTGTTTTCTCACCCCACTAAAGAGCCTGGCTGCTGCATTCTGGACCATCTGAAGTTTCCGCGTCAGCCTCAAAGGCAGCCCCACGTAGAGTGCATTACAATGGTCTAATCTCGAGATTACGAGCGCATGGACTAGAGTAGTGAGGGCCCCCCGATCAAGATATGGTCGCAGCTGGGCAATCCGCCATAGATGAAAATAGGCAGAGCGGACCACGGACGCCACCTGGGTTTCCATGGTAAGCGCCGGGTCCAGATGTATTCCCAAGCTGCAGACCTCACTCTTTGCGGCAAGGGTCGTCCCCCCAAAGGAGAGGGAGTCACCTATGCCGCTGATGGAACGGCCGCCCACCCTCAAGACCTCCGTCTTGTCCGGGTTCAGCCTCAATCCATTTGACTGCATCCATTCCAGTACAGTGTCCAGGCAGCGCTGGAGGGATCGGACGGCATCCACTGAAGTTGGTGTAAAGGAGATGTAGAGCTGTGTGTCATCAGCATACTGATGACACGATGCCCCACACCCCCTGATGACCCCGCCCAGCGGCCTCATATAGATATTAAACAGCATTGGGGAGATGATCGACCCTTGTGGAACCCCACAATTGAGATTCCACGGGGCCGAGACCCTCTCCCCAAGCTGTACTCTCTGGGGGCGGTCCTCCAGGAAGGAGCGGAGCCAGGCAAGTGCCAGGCCACCGACTCCCAACTCGGAGAGCCTCCCCAGGAGGATACCGTGGTCGACGGTATCAAAGGCAGCTGAGATGTCGAGGAGGACCAACAAGGACATATTGCCCCCATCGGCCTCCCTCAACAGGTCATCCAACAGTGCGACCAGTGCCGTCTCTGTACCATAGCGCGGCCTGAAGCCCGACTGAAATGGGTCCAGAGCATTGGTTTCGTCCAAGAGCGCCTGAAGCTGATCTGCCACCACCCTCTCAACCACTTTGCTGAGGAAGGAAACATTGGCGACGGGCCTATAATTGCCAATTTCATCCGCCGCCAAGTTTGGTTTCTTCCTAATGGGCCTAATGAGTGTCTCCTTGAGGGCGAGGGGGACCTTGCCCTCCTGGAGAGTCCCATTAATTATTGCAGTGGCCCATTCAGTTGTTACCGGCCTGGCTGCTTTGATTAGCCAGGCCGGGCAAGGGTCGAGAGAAGAGGTGGTGGCCCGACAGCGATCAAGCGCCTTGCCTACCAAATCTGGTGTTACAGGCTGAAAGGAGTCGAGAATAACCGGGCAGGACGGAGCGCTGGACATCTCTGCTCGATCCATTGTATTTAAAAAAGGAGAAAGGTCACGGCGGATGGCCTCCACTTTGGATTTAAAAAACGCTGCAAATTGGTCAGGTGAGATGCTAGTGGGAGGCCCTTCACCCTGAACAATTCCGGATAGATCGCGAACTATACGGAAAAGTTCCGCCTGCTGGTTGGAAGCTTCGCTTATCCGGTCAGCGAGGTAAGATCTTCTAGCAGCCTTTACCTTGGCCAGGTAACGGTTAGTTGCGATCCTGACAGCTATTTTACTATAATCCGTCGGTTTCTTTCTCCAAGCGCACTCTAGCCGTCTCCTTATTCGCTTCATCGCTCGTAGATCCTGACTATACCAGGGTCCTGACCGAGCTCTGCTCCTGAGAGGGCGTTTGGGTGCGATCGTGTCAACAGCCCTAGTAGCGGCGGAGAACCAACCATCGACCAGAGCTTCGACAGGAGCGCCAGACAGTTCTGCTGGAATCCCTCTCATGGTATCCTGAAAACCAATTGGATCCAGTAAACTTCGAGGGCGGACCATCAAAATAGATCCATGCTCCCTCCGAGGGGAGAGCGCCATTGTGAGATTACATTTTATTAGGTAATGATCTGACCATGACAAGGGGACTGACACAAGGTCAGTCACCATCAGACCACGCTCATTACACTCGGTGGAAAAAACCAAGTCGAGCATATGGCCACCCATGTGCGTGGGGCCGTTGACATGTTGGGATAAGTTCAAGGAAGCCATGGTTTCCAAGAACTCAAGAGCTGGACCGGATACCTCCGCCTCCGCATGGATGTTGAAGTCACCCAGGACCAGAAGTCTCGGGGACTCCAACAGTGCCGCGGAGACGAAGTCCGCCAGCTCCGGTAGGGAGGTGGCTGGGTCACGGGGAGTGCGGTAACCCAGCAAGATCCCAGTACCATCCCTAGCCCCAATCCGCACATGAAGGGCCTCCAGACCTGGCTTCACGACCGAGGAGCGCCTAGTAACCTCTAATGATTTTCTATAAACAATGGCAACTCCTCCCCCCCGCCCCTCCAGTCTGCCTTGGTGCTGGACTGCATAACCTGGAGGGCAGGAAAGGGTCAGAGGAACCCCTCCTTCCCCACCCATCCAGGTCTCAGTTATGCACGCCAGGTCTGCATCCTCCTCCAGAATAAGGTCTTGAATAAGCTGGGATTTATTGGATACAGACCTGGCATTCAACAGGACCAGGCTCAGAGTAGAGGGCCAGCTAGACTGCCTACCTCGATACTGGCAGTTGGTCACAGTGTCAGAACAGTGAACAGCCTTCAAACATCTGTTCACTGTTCTTCTAACACAAGTAGACACTGTGCCAGCGCCATATCTCCCTCTCCCCGTAATCACACTGATGTTGGAGCCCTCGCTGGGGGGGCAGGCCCTCCTCTCCATGTCAGATAGAAATAACCTAAATACAGTAAGAAAAATAAATCACACCTAAATTTGTTATTCAGGTCCTCATCTTGGGATTTCACCTGAACCACAGAAACAAATGTAGCTACATTTTTGGACTTTTCTGCCCCCCCCCCTTTCTCAAGTTTTGAAATGCTGACCCAAATTCCACTTTAGGGAAACTACTTAAAATAAAACTGGCAGGATTTCTTTAGGCAATCTAGAATGTGGACACACTTGGAACACCATGTACACTTTTGATCACTCAATGTCATAAAGAATATTGGACAAGGTACACAACAGATCAACCAAAACAAATTGGACACTGGAACATTTTTCATAACAGCAAAGGCAAAAATATTTGTTGATTTCCAGTTGAGAATACAAGTAACTAAGATTACTCCCAACTACAAGTAACAATATATTTAAATGAGATACTGTGTCAAATACATAGACTGCAGGAATTCATTTCTTTCTTCTTTTTCACTTGCAAGCAAGCACACAGGGATCTTCTCTGGATTCAGTGACCATGCATAGGTGGGGGAACTCAAAATTTCCACCATCTGTCTGCCTGTCCCATAGCCCAATTCCTGTGCACAGAGACTGGGGTGGGGGGGGACTTCCATGGGGGAATTTATGGGAGGAAACTGGTTGGGTGGGAAACTTTAAACCCCTCTTATCTGCATATTGTGGCTTTGCTCCTTCTCTCATAATATTAAAACTTGGGCTTAGCTGATGATGCTTAGCGGTAATAGATTTCAGGACAACTGAAAGAAATATTTCTGCATACAATAAGCATGTCATTCATGGAATTAACTGACATAAAATGTGGTGATGGTCATCAGTTTAAATGACTGTAACAGAGAATCAGACAAATCCATGAATTTCTGATGGATCTATGAAGCCTTCGGTTTCAGAGGTAGCAATGTTCAGGTAGTACTGTTGTCTGCATTACTTCTGTGTTTCCTGGAAGTGTCTGTCTGGATACTAGGAGTTGAATCGCGTGTTATGGAAATGCACATTTCCAGTTATTACAATGTGTTTCATCCAGGAACTCATTTCCTTCAAAGTTCTGTGTCAGGAGAATCAAACTTGCAAATGAATCCTGTGTTCACTGTTGAGGATTAATTACAAAATAAATCAAGCTAGTTTGCAACATGCAGAATGAGATACACTCGTAGTAGCACAAGACATCTTTTTAATGGACCTCCTTTTCTACTGCAAGGCTAGCTGTACCATCTAGTTCACTGATTCCCAACCTTGGGTCCCCAGATGTTCTTGAACTAAAACTCCCATAAGCCTTCATCACTAGCTGTGCTGACCAGGATTTCTGTGAGTTGTAGTCCAAGAACATCTGGACACCCAAGATTGAGAAATACAGGCCTAGTTCTTTAAAAACACATGCCTGCGCGCGCACACACACACACACACACACACACACACACACACACACACACACACACACACACACACACACACACACACACACACACACACACACACACACACACACACACACACATGATGACTTGAAGTTCCTTTGGTCTGATCCCACAGAGCTCTTTTCATATTTTTAAGGTCAGAGTTCTCCTGCTCCTCTCTCTTTCTTTTAGCCTGGAATCTCTCCTGACAATTTTTCAAATGCTCAAACCACACAAGTGGGATCATTATAATTTTGAGGATACCTTCCTTCTGAAAGGACAGAGGAGGATGAATTGCCATGTTTAATCAGAGGTAATAAACAGAGCATTGGAACATACCAGCTTCAGCAAGACTAAATTGATGGGAAATGAAACGTTTGCTAAAGCACATGTCCTTTCAAACCTGTGCAGCTTGATTGGTCTTCTTAATTACTCATTCCTTCCTGTCTAGACAGACTCAGATCTGCAAAATTTGTGAAGGGTGTATGTTTCTCGCATTGTGTGAGATTTCTCAACTTTTTTGTTTGGTAACATTTTTAGTCCCTATCAGTCTCAAAATGAAAGACTTTCCTGGAGTTGTGTAAATCAATATCAGGGCTTGCAGATAGCTCTGGGAAATGTTTTCACCAACTAGAGTAAAAGAAATTCTGTCTGTGTGTGTGTGCATGCAGGCACGCATATGTGTGTGCTGTTACACATATTGTCCACATATAACAGTCTGGCACTTCAGTCACACCCATGTGCATTTTATCATTTGTTGTGAGCTCTCTAATTAAACACTAGGCCATGGCAATGCAATTTCCAATTAAATTTAGCATACTCTGTATATAACAAACATTCAAGGATTTTTTAAAAGTATGGATATCTTAGAGAATGAGTCTCAACTGCCCCACTTTAATAGCCACAGACAGTAAAGGAAGAATTAGAATTCTTTGTGAAAAGCAACAGCACATTGAGCAGAACCAGGCTAATCCCTCCAAGGCTGTCATCCTACACAACTTACATGGAGGTAAACCCTACTGAATACCTTGGAACCTTGGTATAGCCATGCATAGGACCCACTGGATTATTTTTTTAGAAAAAATACTGTGGGAAGGTTGTACCTTAAGTGAATAAGCATGGGGTAGAGAGAACATAAAGAACAAGACATGTCTATGGAAGGTGCCTACTTTTCTGATTCTGAATGTTAGTACATAACGGGAAGTGCAGGAAGCAGTGCTTGGAATTGGTTTGTTAAAAGCCAGTTACTTGGTTCTCATGCCAATATGATCTATATGGGTGGTAAACTATTTCGTGATAGCTTTCTAATTTTTAGAACATCAACCTGTGAAAAGAGGAGTTTTGGGGAACTGGAAAGCATAACTTTGTAAAGCTCTAGTAATCTAGCCAACCTAGACATTTGTTTCTACATATGGATCACAAACATCTTTGATTTTTCCTCCCCTCCAGCATAGGGTTGTTTCACACATGCATTTTTGGCTCTTAGTCCATATGCATGAATAAGAACACAACGATATAGGCTATGCTAAATATGTAGCATACGGATGAATCCCCCTTTCACTTTTTTTAAACAGCATGGCTGCTGATACAGACTGGTGCCAATGACTTCTGTTTTAATTTTAGCTACTGTAGATGAGTGGGGAGGGGAGGGTGGCCAGTTGGGTGGGTGGGAAGATTTAAACCTCTCTAACCCATAGTACAAAACAATAGTCCTGACCTGACCTGGGCTGTGCAATATAGCATCCTCACAGAAGGTGCTCTAACCTTCTGCGGAAGCTTTCAAAGGAACAGGGGTTCAATATGGCCTCCGACTGGTCTAAGTGGAAGTGTGTTCTGCTAATGCAAAGTTACTACTGAATACAATAAATACAACAGTGGCTATCATGTTGCAATACCCCTGCATAGAAGCAACTGCCACCTTACAGCTACCCTTAGCCTGTATTCAACCACCAATCCTCAGTATTGAGAACCCGTTTAGGCAAGCAAACTAGGAAGATCCTTCCCCCACCCCCCAATTTTTCCTGAGGGAAGCTGAGCAAAATATGTGTTACAGCACCGAAAACCCAAGAGACATTTGGTTAAATGGGACCCACTGTGGCTGGACTAAAACTGGAAGTAACACGGTTTGGTTGCATTTCAACCACTGTGGGAACAGGGCAAGAATATGCTAAAATCATTCGAGACCTGTCTGACCTGGAATAAAACAGATTGGTAGAAGCTTCCCATACAGACCTTATTGAATGACGCTTCTTCTCTTTCAGTATGATTTTGTATTTCCTCTTGGATTGTAACAATGAAAGCTGAGCAGCAGCTGTGTTACCTTGTCTAAAATGTTTATGGTATTGTTTAGTGTGATTTTTGGCCTTTCTACAGTCTTTGTCAAACCAGCTATTTTTGGGGCAATGAAGTTTGCTTTCCTTTTCCTTTTTATACTTTTCAATAAAACTGAAATAGTTTGGTGAGTGACAACAGATGTTCCAGATCTAAATGGGAGGTTTGCTCAGAAAAGATTTCCTTTCTAAGTTCTTGTGCTTCCACAGTGCAAAGCATCTCCATTACAACTTTGGCCAATCCTTTGGACCATCTTCGCCTGAGGTCCAGTTAGGCTGGTATTTGAAACTGATGTCGCCTCTATTGATGCTTTCTTGGAGATGGGAAGATGGTCACCTGTACCTTGGTTGTTTACTTAAAAGTCCAGTATGTTAGAGAAGTTGAAGTCTTCAATCAACATATAATTGATGACTCTTGCTTCTTTTGTGGAGATAAAAGTGTAATCACTAAAGGGGGCCAATGATATTATTGCCATTAACAACTGCAAATGATAGTCTTTTTTTTTCTTTCTTAAAAACCTTTATTGGCATTAAAAGAGGATAAAACAGCAGTAACAATTTATGTCATAGTGTTACAAACCAAGAAGGATAGGCGTGAAGGTAAGAACTGGGAGGGTGATGCGGGGGGAGGATGGGGCAGGGGTTTTGACTTGGAGACCGCTAAAAGAAAATCCGCTACCACGCTAGTGATGGTCGCCGAGTAATCGCTTAAAAGGGTGGGGAGGGGGTCAGCTAGGGAAACAAAAAGGGATGACAGAAGGGGTTCAAGGATGTTGTTTCTTAAATGTTGATGAGTCGGGCAGCGGAATAATATGTGGTCTAGGGTATCGGGCTCAGATGAGCAAGAGAGACAGAGTCTATTGATGCGTGGTATGTTTGCAAATCTTCCAAAGTGAACAGCTGATGGGAAAATGTTTAGTCTTGCTAGCATAAAAGCCCTCCTTTTACTTGGATTAATTAATTTACCATGTACGAATGCGACAGCCATACAGTTAAGAAAGCTAACAGGAATAAACTGATTCTATTGAAATATCATGTTGGAGGAGAGCTTTGTGGATACCGTGGAATGCCAGAAAGATGAACAATTGGGCCCTAAATTAAATCAACCTTGAACTATCTCTGGAGGCAAAGATGTTGAAACTGAGACTAGCCTACTTCAGGCACATCATGAGAAGGCAAGACACTACAGAAAAGACAATAATGCTGAGAAAGCCTAGTCTAGAAGCCACGTTCATCAATTTGGCCCCTGATCTATTGATGCCTTTGTCCTTAGAAAGGCGGATTCCTTCTGTGGTGTTATAGTAAAGAAAGGTGTCCTTCCAGTACTTGGAGAGGAGCAGCTTCCTCTCATCTAAGCCAATGCTGGCATAAAATTTGCCTCCAGTTGTTAAGATGGCTTGTGGGTGGTTGCTCTGGAGATATAGCAAATGTTCTTCTAAAGTTGTCCACTTATTATGAATGTCTATACTAGAAGTTTTTGGAGGAAAGTAAATATTTACCAGCAGGCTTTGCTTGGCACTGATAGCTATCTTTACTGCCATAGTTAGCTTTGTGGGACATGGGGCAAGAAGAAACAATTTTCCAGGGTTGCTTGACATAAAACAAAGTAGTCCCCCTTGAGGGGGTGTCTTTGGAGCTTCTCCATGGATAGGCAGAAGGAGTTATACCCCTTCATGTCACAGGAGTTACAGAACCAGGGTTTCTGTATTATTGTACAGTCAAAATTTGTTAAGAAGGGAAGGATTTCAGGGTCTCTCATGGCCCTATTCCAGCCAGCTAATTTTGATTGTCCTTGAGGAAGTATGTCTCTTGGTTCACTTAATCTAAAGAACTGACCTTATTGGCTGCTTGACTGGTGACTGCAACATTTGATAGAAGTACTGTGGGTGACAAAGGGACCGGGCAATGTTCCCATTATTATTAGTAGTAGTAGTATTAGTTTTATTGATATGCTGCATTTCTCCCAACAAGGGACCCAAAGTGGCTCACAACATTAAAATTCACACAATTGAAAACATAATAAGTTTAATATTAAAAGACAAATTAAACAATATATGATTTAAAATAAAATTAAAATATTAAAACATGGAAAAGATTTAAATTACCTGCTAACATGGGGTTCAGGGATTCCCATGACATTTTGTTTGCTGCCAGTTCAATAAGCCGGGTTGGTCCAATTCCATACTTATCCCCTGAAGAGTGGTCAAGGAGCAGCTCTTTCTCGGCGAAGAACAAGCAGGCTTCAGAATTGGCAGCTTCTGCACGGACCATTGTTTCACTCTGGCCTCACTGATAAGCAAATATGTGCTAAATACATCCAGTGCCTTATTCATAGACTTCATTGATCTGAAAGCTGCCTCGGTTCTGTGTCCCATGCACGCTTAAGGAATAAGCTAAATGCCACATGGGCTGCCCACAAGACTGTTAAAATTAATAATGAACCTCTATTCCGGCAACTCCCCATGCATTAAATTAAACAATTAGGGATCCATATCAAACTTCATATCTGTACAAAGAGATGTCTGGCAGGGCTGTGTTCTTGCACCTGATCTATTTAATCTCTACTTAAATGACTTTGTCCCAGGCCTACAAAATATCTCTCCCCCCCCACCACCACCACATTCCATGTCTGCGGAATTGACTGATGCCTGCCTTGCTGTATGCTGACAACCTTGTTCTGCTCTCAAGAACTCAGGTTGGTCTAAAACATGCCATTAAAGCATTTACTGCCTATCGTAATGAAGAGCTACTGGAGATGAACAAGGAAAAATCAAAACTAATGGTACGAATTTACTTTATTTATTTATTTATTTGTTTGTTTGTTTGTTTGTTTGTTTGTTTGTTTGTTTGTTTATTTATTTATTTATTTATTTATTTATTTATTTATCATCATCATCATCTATCACAAACAACTATACAACAGGAAAGGGGAAACAGGGATTAACAACAAAACAAAACAAAAACACATACACAAGGGAATACTTGCTTTCATACAATATCTAAAAAGCTCTTGACTTCATGACTGTGGTATGGTAATCTCTGATACATTCTCTACTCATATCTGTTTCTTGGACCAATCATAAAACATTTTCCAACTTTCCTTGATACATAATCTCGGCTTCTCATGTAGTGTCTCTGATAGGCTATCCATTTCTGCAATATTTAGTAATTTTTTTAAAAAGTCCTCTTTCTTCAGAATTTCCTGCATTTTTCACATCTGGGCCCAGATCAGCCTTGCAGCTGTGAATATGTGGAACAACATATATCAACAATTTCCGGAATTATATTCAACAAAAATATTTCTGGTTTAAAAGTTATTTCTTGATGTATAATTTCTTGTGAGATGTCTTTTATCTGTCTCCAAAGATTTTTTGCTTTCTTGCAAGTCCACCACATATGAAAAAAGGTACCTGGTTGCTGAGAACATTTGCAACACGAGTTACTCAGCCACAGGCCCCAATACCATTTTTGCTAATTTTACAGGTGTATAATACCATCTATGAAACATCTTTAAAACATTTTCTCTCAAATTTACTGGTTTGAGCCATTTATAATTTTTGTTCCACATTCGAGTCCACTCATCTATATCTAGAAATCATTCAAAACTCTAGAGCTGCCACATTTACTATATGCCTCCCAAATCTGTTTTTTAGGTACAACAGAACAACTTGATAAACTCCAACTGGCCTTCCTTCACCAAATACTAATTTTACCACCATATATTGCATCCGCAGTGGTACGACATGATTTGGAGCACCCAAAGGTTTCAGCCTGGATTTGGAAGGCCACATTTAGATACAAATATCAACTATTAAATGCTGAAGTTCTTCCAGCCTTCACTACACTGGCAGCACAAGATCATTGCTGGTCAAAATGAAGTAATGGTATAGATATGAAAGCAAGCAAACTGGGCTTATGGAAAACAGAAGACCTAAATGAGAGAAGGCCAAGACTACTTATGGAAATTGTTTAAGCAAGATTGGAATGCCCTCCAAGAGGATGCTAGGTGGAAATGCTCCCCACTTCATCTGGGAATTAAAAACAAAACAAAACAGACAACTGGAGAACATGGCCTTTGTTCCTCCTGCCAATGTCACCTCAACATGGGAAGTGAGTTGGTGGTGGCAGCAGTGAGTGGCTGTGAGATGCAGTCAGTATGAAAGGGGTGCAGGATAAAACCCTCTAAAGCAGTTCCAGGACCAATGTGCCAGAGCACCTTCCCACAGTTACATCAGTGTGGGGGTTTATTTTAGGTTTTGAGGCAGACACGTCACTCTGGGAATGCATAGCATTCAGAGGGTGAAACACAGGAAGCTGATCCAGCTCCGGATTTATTTCAATAGTGCAACTGAATCCTAAATCTATTGAAAGTTGGGGTTTTAGTTGGATGTGAAGCAGACTTTGGGATCAGATGCATTTACATTCACTATCTTTTCCCTATTTAGTAGATTTACAGTATGCTTGCCGTGCTTGATGAACTACAGTTGGTTAATTCAATGGGAGTGTCTGGCACAAAACTGTAGGATTCAGAGCCCAGTTTCATAGAATTGGTTTCGTTATTATCCAAGAGCTGCTCCAGCTGTTGTGGTTCTGCACATCTGCTCATTTCATGTCACATCTTTCTCCTAACTTCATCCAGTTTTGCATTTTAATTAAAATAGTTGTCACTGCTGACAGTTTACCCTGAAACATACAAGGCCACCTTTTTATCCATTGCTCAGATGGATGGAAACTTTTTGTAAGGAAAAGTGGTTTTGGTTTATTGGTTTGTCTCTAATTTTCCATAGTACTAATACCTAGGGAAGAACTTTCTTACACCTTCAGACTGTGGAGTGACTTGATTGGCAGTGGCATGAGCGCTACAATATGGTAGCAGAGGGGTGACTTGATTGCATTCTCTCTGTGATAAAAATTAAGAGTCCATATAGCCCACGAAGCTGTTCTAAATGTGTACAACACGGTGCATGTTCAGGATCTTTTAACACTTCAGATTTAATTCATCTATGCTCTGAATGATCTTGATTGTGTCTTCTTGCTTTATGAACATAAGCCGCAAACTGCACATTACAGACCTGAATACTTAAAAGGAAACCACCCCACAAAAAAAGGTATTATAGCTCCTTAAAGACTAAATACACTTGTTTCTGTGTGCGTTTTAGCAGTTTACAATTGACTTCTTCAGATACACATTTTGTTTTTTTGTTTTGGTTGTTGCTGAAATAGACTAATATGGCCACCCAATTCATATGTGAAGTAAGCATGGAGAAGTTATTTTAAGGAACAAAGTGGCATATTGGGGTGGTGTATTTAAGGAATTCCTATATCTTTTTATCCTTCTCAGTTTCATGGGTGCTTTTACATGTGGTCTGCCCATCCTGAATCAACAGCAGGAAAGATGTTTATTGTTGGACGTGACTGGACGCAACTCAGCTTACACTGAAAAAGATGCATGTCTTTGTATGGAGAAGATAAGGGAGTGGAGGCCCTTCTCTGATGCTCTTTATCTACTCTGATCTATGTTGTTCTTCATTCAGCAGTTCGTAACGCCCTCCATAAAAAATGCATCCTTCCACATTTTGTTTTTGATCTTCAGAGCCAATGTGTTCCCTTGATCTCTAGAAGTGGGAGGCAGCCATGACTCCCTGTATCCACCTTTGCCAGTTTGTACTGAGATTGCTATACTCTTTCATACTTTCTCTAGTAGAAACCAGGTTTCTTATTTTCCTAGAAAAACAAGTATGGATTTGATTTATTTCCAAAAGGGGAAGTGTGATCCACTGTTTCCCTGAAAATAAGACTTAACCTGAAAATAAGCGCTAGTGTGATTTTTTCAGGATGCTCGTAATATAAGCTCTACCCCCAAAATAAGCCCCACTTAAGTGAAACCCCACCCTCCACCATTGTGCAGCAACCAGAAGAAGATGACATGACTGTATTTGAATAAATGTAGATGGTTGTACATGAAAATAATAATAATAAAACATCCCCTGAAAATAAGCCCTAATGTGATTTTTGGAGCAAAAATTAATATAAGACCCTGTCTTATTTTCAGGGAAACATGGTAACTATTTTGATATTTAGGGGCCAAATTTAACAAGTTAACGAGTAGGAACTTTGGTGGCACACAAGTGAGACACTAGGTTCCTTTCATATGCAGGCATCCTATGCCAAACTTGTGCAGACAAATGCTAACACAGACAGAAGATGTCTCATGTAACAGCACCGTAGCTGTAGGTGATGCTTTTCTTAGATTCTATCTTTACTTCTCTAACATGAGGTGAAGATCAATCATGTGCTTAGTTGACCGTGAGGGAACTCAAAGTCAATTCTCAAGCATTTTAGTCCTGGTAAGATTTATGTCAGAAATAAACCTCCACCACCATCACCACCTCTTCCTCTAGTCGCCTATTTATGCTCAGGGCTTGTGGGTTCCCGGTTGTCTAGTAACTTTCAGGCTCAGATGCATGAATTCATTTTATCAAAGGGCTTAGCCAGCCATCATTTCATGAACTCATATGAGCAAAAGGGGAGGAGAAAGCAAAGAAAAGACTCATTCAGAGTCTGAAAATAGGGAATGTTCCTCTCTGGGTGGATATTGCAAGGCACATTTTTGTCATTTTTAGTACCTCATCATTAAGTCATGTTTATAAACCTCAAAGCTCACAGGAAGGTTTCAACGATTAGCGAACAGATGTCCGTAGTCAAGAAAGCACAGATACTAGGGACTGAAAATGCAGCTCTTTACCTACCAAATGCCTGCTATGTTTTCTAGATAGCTTATTTTTATGGATTGAGGGATATCACATTGCTGCCATCAGCAATTCAAGAATTGTGGCCTGAATCTAAGAAGGAGAGAGCTAGGCCATGCATGCCAGCCTTGTTCCCAACATTCCTGGGCAAGCCAACTTCCACCTCAATGCAGAAAAGGTCCTGAAGAGAGTTCTTCTCACATTTAACTGAACACTTTAAATTCTTCTATGCAACTTGCAACTACGGACTCTGGAAATTCAAAGGCCCAGGCAGGAGGATTCCAAATGTGCTTAGTTGGATGCACATGTCTGAATAGGCATGCGCGCGCGCACACACACACACACACACACACACACACACACACACACACACACACACACACACACACACACACACACACACACACACACACACACACGCAAAACATCTCTTCAGATTTTACTTGTTGTGGGAACTCACTCAACGTTCTCCCCAGGTTCAGGCAATCACGCTTGAATAGGGTTGGTTCCCATACATCATCTGTGCAGCTGTTAGTCGATCCTTCTGCTTATGTCTCACACTCATTATGACATCCGTGTTTGGCTTCACTATGACGTTGAACACTTGGAGGTCCTCAGCCAAAATGGGAGTAGCATCATTGGTAACTTAGCTGCTGCTTTGACACAGTACGCAATGCTTACCTTGCTTCCTGTTTGGGGCTATAATCCAAAGCGCCAATACTGAGCAGCTCATTACAAAAATGTAAGAAAAGTCTGACTAGATCCAACTAAACATCCCCTGCAGCTCTGTGCCCGCTTACCCCGCAATATTGGACAGATTAAACACATTAAATTCATCTATTTTTTTAAAAAAAGTTGTGAGAGTAACTTGGAAACATTAAAATATTACATTAGGAATGTGATTCTTTATGTGTAATGCATTATTTCCGAGCTGTGCCCTAAAATTCTCTGATCCCCCCTCTCTCACACACATACACACATAATTCAACCAGATATCCTGCATCACAAGGCTTTACCTGAGGGTGCTCCAAATTTTACTGCCATAGGAGTGTTATTTGGGGCATGAATGTCTGGCCCAAGGCTATGAATGGATCTGCAGGGTTGTCAATCTGGCTTTCCGCCAGCAGCCAGAGGAGAGATTGTAAACCTCTTGACAGTCTGCCTCAAGCTAAATCTGCAAAGTCATATTGCACCTAACCCCTTCTTTCTTTCTTTCTTTCTTTCTTTCTTTCTTTCTTTCTTTCTTTCTTTCTTTCTTTCTTTCTTTCTTTCTTTCTTTCTTTCTCGGTAAATTTGTTGCAATCCAACAAAAATATTGCCTAACCCAGAACTCCAGAATTTTGCTTATTTGGATATGAAATCCTCCTCCTCTTCCTCACATTTATACAAGGAGAATTTCAGGCAATTTATAATTGTCTGCTTTCAAGGAGCAAGATTGTTTTAGATTGGCATGTCTTGGCCATCTTCATGAATTTACTGAGAAAAACTCCAACCTTGAGAGATGGGTGCTCCACTTTATACCAGAACATGGATGTTACTTTGTTGAACTAAAGGAAAGGCTCAGCTAGCTATGCTGAGTAGAGGATTCTGAAAGTTCCTGCCCAAAAAGCAACCTTGCCCAAGCACTGCTTGATATGCAATTGCTTCAATAGCCAACCTGAGTAAAATGCAGCTATCTTAAATTAACTAGACTCTCTCTCTCTCTCTCTCTCTCTCTCTCTCTCTCTCTCTCTCTCTCTCTCTCTCTCTCACACACACACACACACACACACACACACACACACACACACACACACACACACACACACACACACACACACACACACACTCATAAGAGAAGGTGCCTTTACAGCTGTGGTTGATCAGCAAGTTTTATTGCTTCTGGCTTCACATACAGTTTCATACAGGGGAGGGACACTGTAAAAGGTCTATAGATCAGATGGTATTTTATGAGTGACAATAAATTCTATAGAGAATTTCACAGCACAGAATGCTTTTTCACTCTGGCCTCATTTATTGTCATAACAAACTAATGAGTGGCTTAAACAGAAAGACAGTGACTTTCTGAGGACCACCCATGGAGATTTGTGGCACGGCCAGATGCAATATGTTCATACTGGCCTTTCATTTGGTTGACTGAATACATTGCTGGCAAATATATAATCTTCTGGAACTCTATATCTTGAACCATTTCCATGGGTGGCTTTCTATCTGAAGTTCGGAGTTCAATTTTTATCTACACAGCCAGTGTTCCTCAACAGGCAGGCCAGCTCATATGCATTCACCGGGTCAAATTTCTTTCCCTCCCAGCAACATGTTCCTGCCTACAAGGAAATAATTTGGAGACATTTTCTATTGAAGCGGATTCCTTGGCTTGAAACAACTATATTTTTGTACCAACCAGTCTGCTAAAAAGTTCTGGAGAAATCAAAAGCATACATTCTATTGGAGAATTATAGTTGGTCCTAATAAAATTATTTTACACTCCCTCTGGTAGATTTTAGATCTTATTTCTCCATACGGACCAATACAGCTACCTCCATTTTTGCATATATCAAAGTGGGACACTGTGAAGAATGAAAAGGCTTTTTCCACTCTTATTTATTTATTTTTATTTATTTATTTGGCTTTTATACCATCTAGACAAATCTACTCTGGGTGGTTTACAGTCCAAAAAAGTCAATGAAGTTAAAATCATCAATAAAAAAGAATAAAACAAGCCAACATAATCCAAGATGGAAAAACCAGGAGAAGAAATTAAGTAATGGCAGGAGGGAAGAGCCAGGTCTTCAGTTTACTCTTAAAAATTCCCAGCGAGGGAACCAGGTGGATCTCGGGGTGGAGGACGTTCCAAAGGCGAGGGGCCACTGCCAAGAAGGCCCGGTTTCTAGTTTTTTCCTTCCGGACCTATCTCGGAGTTAAGCCCCTCAGCCACCCAGCCTGGCTAGAACGAGTTACACAGGTAGAATTAGGTGGAAGAAGGCATTCTGACAGGTATCGAGGTCCTAAACCATTTGGGGCTTTATATGTGATCATTGATACCTTGAAGTTGATGTGGAATCTAATGGGTAACCAGTGTAAGGCAGCCAGAGTGGGGAAAATATGATGATTTTTTTCACCCCAGTTAGCCGCCATGTTCTGGACCATTTGAAGTTTCTGCATCAATCTCAAGGGAAGCCCCACGTAGAGTGCATTGTACTCTAATCTCGAGACTAGGAGTGTACGAACAGGTGTGGTGAGTGCCCCAACATCAAGATAGGAATACTGCTGGGCAATCCGCTGAGAGGTGGGGAGGTGCGGACCACAGACATTACCTGGGATTCCATGGCAAGCGCCGGGTCAAGATGGGCGCCCAAGCTGTGGACCACACTCTTTGTGGTGAGAGTCACTTCCCCAAAAGAGAGGGAGCTTCCCAACCCACTTACAACAGGGGCACCCACCCTCAAGACCTCCGTCTTATCTGAGTTCAGCCTCAGTCCATTCTCCTGCACCCTTGGCTTTTGGAAGCCCAGTCTAGATAATTTTTGGTTTCCGCATATTCATTTGCTAAATATTTTCTCAGTAAGTATGAGCCAGACTAACCCTACAGTTAGCAAAAGTGAATAAGCCTCCTCAAGCAGCAAATTTTGGATATGATGAAAAGGCACCAAACGTTATTTACTTTGTTACTTTATTTTTAGTGACAGGGATGGGGAAAGCTTCTGGGACTTTGCACCTCATAGACCAAATATCTTGGCTAACTTGAATGAGTGGCGGGTACCATTTGTTGCTCTGCCTGAGGCTGCAAAATGTCTTGTCCTGTTCCAATGAGGAGGACTAGACAGTTTCCTTTCCTTCTAAAATAAGGTCCTCAGGCTCCTGAGAGACACTGATTGGGAACACTTAAAATGGATTAAATCTGTTGTTCTTTTGTTACTTTACAATATTTTTTCATTTAATAAAATTAAAATTCCATTTAAAAAATGGATTAAATTTGTGAGTAAGATGTCAAGTGTGGTGTACTGGCTAGAACAGGAAGAGGACTCAGGTTCAAATCTCTGCTCAGCTATGGATGCTCACTGGAGGATGTGGAACTGGTAAAACCACTCCAAAGTACCTCACTTACCTTGAAAGCTCTGTCAAGGTCACTAAAAGTTGATTCCTACTTGATGATACATAACGAAGAAGTATGAGTGTATGGCATAAAGTGAGTCTGCCAACAATGCTTCGGGAATAAGTTATTGCTGTTAAATACTAATACACTGGCAAAGTTGTGAACTTTCCAGCTTACCCATTTTCTACCAAATTATGACATGGAAAAAAAAATACTGCCAGTTTATTAGTTGGACTGAAAATTGAGACACTCCTTCTAATGATCAAAGTGAGATGGATTTGGATGAAGGACACATTTCCATGGCTTGTTAGAGGAGAAGAAATCTTGTTTTATAGTAATCTGAGATCCTATCAGATGGAAATTAATGGAAAGATTTCTTCTGACTTCTGTAGGAGTTGGGTTTCAGTCTGTTTTTTTTTTTTTTTTTTTTTTTTTTTTGCCTTGGCGAGGCCAGGCCATGACCACAAGCTGGTAAAAAGGAGAGTTACACTCCCAGACATATTTGCTTTAATGAGCATCCCACCTGGAAGTATTTTGTGACTGAGGACATGACTGCTCAAAGACATTTTTTAAAAAATGGCTGTGATGAGTATTCTGATGCTGTCATTTCCAACTGCTGAGCTCCACTTGGATAAACAAGGGCTCTTCTGATAGAGAACTTGGCAGAAGAACATGTCTAGCTCAGAGATTTTAGTGATTTGAGAGGACAGGCATCACCACCAGGGTTCTTAAACCAGGTCAGGACATGAACATTTGCTGAAAGGAATAAATATGTGCTTATTATTTATTTATCCAGTTACCACTTTTGCCTAAAATAAAAAGCACAAATATAATGAAACATAATGTCAAAGCTAAAACATATTCAAACAGCCACAAATTAAAATCCAGATAAAACTACCGAGGCCAATAGTAATACAAGGGTCAAAAATATAATTTTTTTTTTACAACTGAAAGCCTAAACACAGGCCTTTATCCACCAAAGCTGCATGGATAGCTCAATGGGTTAGTTATCTGACTTTGGGGACAGAGGTTGGGAGTTCAATATCCCCCCCCCCCCAGGAAGTCCAGGGAGAAGAGCCCTCCTGTGAAGACATGGGCAAGCTGCATAGTCCCAGAACATTCCCAGAAGAAAGAAATGGTAAACCACTTCTGAGTACTCTCTACCTGGAAAACCTTGACAAGGGTTACTACATGTCAGAACTGACCTAATGGCACAGGACTATTACTATTGTTAACACCTATATTGGACCCTAATCTGTACCAAAAAGATCAGCTTTTCTGAAACAAAGATTTATCTGTTTATAACGTATTTTCCAAGACATCGCTCTCTGCTCTCTGCCTTTTCCTATAGAGAAATTGCTTGAAAGGGAATATATTGAGATATCATTCCCTGAATAGAGTAAAACACCCCCGGAAATGGCTAGATTCAGATGTATGAATTCACTTAAAAGAATTTTTAAAAACATAATCTGTAAAGTGGATTTCACAAAACTCAAGAATCAAACAATGCTCAGGATGCAGACCATGGGATGTTTCACAAAGAATAGAGATCAGATGTGGAGCAGTTTTCTCACAAGCTATTTTCACAGAGCTACCAAGGGAATATCTTGGCTTCCTTGTCGTTTTTACAAGTAGCACTGCTTGCCAAGTTTATGTGTGGGGAATGATAGCAATGTTCATTTACCTAACCAAAAGATACTATTCCTTTCTATTGGGAAGTACATATCTATAAATGATAAAACAGTACTTGATAAATACTAAACATTGCTTTACAGTAATTACCTGAAATATGATAGATCAAGATATACCTTGAAAATATTTTCTCTGCTTGTAAAATAAATTCCTTTGGAGATACTTAAAGGAGAGCTCTTTTCAAAGTAAGGGGGGGCAGTAGAATGAGAAAGCACCCACTCCTGGGTGCTAATTTGTCTAAACCCCTTGTGAATATTTATGAATTCAAGGCCAAGATCACATCCTAGGTAAGCAGAAAGTCCTACTGGAAAATTCTTCCATAATTATTGTACTCAAATTTTTGCTAGACAACATTTGGCCTGTTCCTAGTATTAAGTGCACCATAATGTATAGGTAATACAGAAATGCTCAGAGATTAAAGCTGCAGAATTCTTAAATAGTCATACCTTCCATGGCCCCGGTCTCCTGGGATCAAAAAGGTTTTAGCTCTCTTCAAGCCTGAGAAGATGGTAAGAGCTAAATAAACGGTGCCTCCACATCTCCTCACACAAAGTTCCCTTGGACTTTGCACGTTCAGTGTGAAGGGCTTCAGAAGAGCTTGCAAGCAGATTTGACATACAAAGCTCCTGTTACTTTATAAAGTAGTATTCACAGTCAGGGGAGCAATATCAGTGGCTTCCCTGGATATCCTTACTAAGCATCTGTTCAGATGGGGGAATTTGGAGCAGTCTGGTTCCAACTTAAAAAGTGCTTCTCCTCAGTGTGATCTGTTTTATCTCTCCTTCCAGTGTTTATTGTCCTGTGAGAAGGGTCCACACAAGTCTTTGGATTGCCAGTTTACTTCCAAGTAAGTTTACCTTGTTTACTTGTGGGTAACAAGGTGGTGGTGGGGCAAGATCACAGCAGCGATACTGATATGAACAGAAAACTTTGAGGTGAAGGTTGGGGAGATGAAAGGGAGGTAGGCCCTTCCCCCCCCCCATCTTTCACTTCAGTTGGGGCTCTGTTGGAGCTGTGCTACCTTGTGAGGGCAGAACCCGTGGAGTCAACATGGCCCCTTTCTTTCCATTTTTCTCATAGTGTCACTCAGGGGGCAGCAATGGCTTTCCATTTTTCATTAAACAAAGTAAATGGCATATTGAAAGAGCAATGCATCAACCTAGCATGGTATTAGAATTGCTCTGTGTCAGTTAGGGAAATATATATTTTTTTAAGATCAAAATTGAGGAGGGGGTTCCTCTATCCTTCTTTTTAATGTCTGTCATAATCCACCTATTACATCACTTGGTGTGACCTCTGATAACACTGCCCGCAACTCTATTTGAGTGTGAACTAGCCATTCACATAGGTTCCATAAGGAACTAATTAGGAGTGTGACGAATTGTGCCAAAAAAAAAAAAAAAACCCAGAAGCCTCTAGCCCCGTACCAGAAAGGAGCAGGACAGCTCTTAAGGGGTAGGATGAGTCAATCTAAGTAGAAACACATGTGGACAACACAATTTAGTTCAAACCTAACCGTACCAACTTTTAATCCAAATACCAATCGATATACTTGTCTGAACAAGCCATAACTCTTCTGCAGACTTTCACACACATTGTATGAAAGTCTAAATGACAATGGGCTGAACAAAGGATGAGGGGCAAGGCTTGCCTCCATCCTCATGTTTCCACCACCACCACCACCACTTAACCTTAACTCCATTTTCAGGCTCTTCTGTCTCTGTCAATTTCAAATTCAGACTGGAGCTCACTATTCCTCATGCCCAGCTTTGTTGCCTCAGTCAGAATCTCACTGTCCCCTGCCCTTTCCTCCTCCCTATGCTTGTTCTTCATATTCTGTGAGCAACAAAATTGCTATGCACACATCCAAAGCACATGGAAAGGGCATTGTATGGAAAACAAAGAGGAAAAACCACCTTTGAAGGCAGCCAGAATGATGGGGACACACAAACTTAAGCTTCATCTTTGAGATACAACAGACTAACATGGCTACTCTCCCTTGAACATTAATAAGTTGTTGGCTGTCCTCACAGTAGCCACAGTAGCTCTCAACTTGTATATTAATACGCTGCCTATATCTTAGCACAGTACTGTACATATATTTGTTACTGCTCATAGCTGCTCAGAAATGACCAGATCAAGGTGACAGCAGCTGGAAATAGTTGAAGGAAGTCTATTGTTTCCAAATGTATTGTGAGAACAGTTTCGGGGAGCCAGATCTAAGATCTCAAATGGCCCAATTTTATGAATCTTACACAAAGACAGATGTTCTGCTTCTTGTTCCAGCTGAGACACAAAACTAGGCCAAGCCAGTGTAGCAGTGAGTGACACCGTGTGACTTGGATGAAGGTCACTCATTGGAATTGAATCACTGTTCACCACCAGAGGTTAATTGGGTAACCCAGACTCTTTGTCACATTCCCTCAGCTTAACCTGTGCCGCACATTGCTCTATAATAAAATTAATTGATATAAATATATAAAATAAACATTCATGTACACAACCCAGAGTCCTTAGAGAAAGGGCGGCATTTCAATGTGAGTAAAGAAATAGGCCACATGCTATCAGTATCAAGAGCTTGCTACAGCTTTCCAACTTCCCTGGAAAAGATCAGCATTTTTTCCAAAATAATCAGGCAAAAATAGTTCATTTGGATAGATGTGTTTGCTTCTCCTGAACACATTTTTATCATTGAATCATCTAATCCCCCAAACAAGTGTTAATAATAAATATTTGAGGCAATTTATAGGTTTGGCCAGGAACTCTAGCACTGATTTGGTGAGCCGTTCTTGGCAAAAATTAATATTTTGCAAACGTGTTGTCAAGAAATATTCACAGTGACCTGCCAAAATGGCTGCTTGCTGATTAAATGAAAGATGCAACAAAGAATGGTTGCGTACACTCCCCAAGAGTGGTGGCAAAGATAAGAAAATAAGTGTGGCTGATTGGAAAAGGAACAACGTCTAAGTGGAACAAACCTGTTTAAGCATACAAATGACCAATCTTTTATTAGGTATGTTGTAAACATAACAATAAAGGTAATTTGTAATCCTTATTGTATGTCAAGTCTTTATTGTATGATCTATTATTATAAAATGTAAGAATTATTTATTTATTTATTTATTTATTTATTTATTTATTTATTTATTTATTTATTTATTTATTTATTTATTTATTTATTTATTTATTTATTTATTATACCCCGCCTATCTGGTCATCGCGACCACTCTAGGAGGCTTCCAGACAATATAAAAGAAAACATATACAAATTTCAAAACAAGAAAAGTAAATCAATATAAGACAATAAACAATAAATGATGATAGACAAATTCTTCAAGATGGAAAGTAGCAGAGAAAAAGTGAAGAAGTAAGAAATTAAGTATTGACTGGAGGGAAGGCCTGCTTAAACATCCAGGTTTTTAGTTGGATCTTAAAAATGCCCAGCGACGGGGCCGCAAGAATCTCTGGAGGGAGGTTGTTCCAGAGGCAAGGGGCCACCGCCAAGAAGGCCCGATTTCTTGTTTTTTCCTTTCGGGCCTCCCTCGGCATCAGGCCCCTCAACCTCACCTCCTGACTCGATCGAGTGATACGGGTAGATCTTGGTTGGAGTAGGCATTCCATCAAATATTATTATTATTATTTTAAAAAGGCTTTGACTGGAGACAATTTGATGCTTTCCCCCCTCCAAGTCTAATTGCAGCCGTGTGGGATAGTTGGATAGTACTGGAGGCCTGGCTTCGAATCCCTGCTCAGCCATGGAAACTCACTGGGGTTGCGGAACTGGTGAAACCACTCTTTAAATATCTCACTTACTTTGAAAGCTCTGATAAGTGAGATATTAAAACCTTCATGTGCTGTTAACCTCTTGTAAACAGACCTTTTCATTAAATTGGGATAGCAATTTTGCAAATGTAGGGGCTTCTTTTTTTTTCAGTTTCTCCCTCCAGGGTGACCCGATGTCTTCTGAGGCAGAAACAGACATACTGCTCTCAATGGCACTGGTGCCTCTTCCTCCTTCCTCTGCCTCCACCCTGTCGCTGCCCCGCCTCCCTTGCGAAAGAGCTCTCCATGAAGGCAGTTGTTTCCTAATTTCCTAAATGTTGGGCTCTGAGGACATTTCACAACCAGGCATTGTCTGTGAGCTGTTTGGATGAATCGCTGCCAGCAGCTTGAAAACAGCCAGCTCCAGGGATTCGGTGTGTGTGTGTAGGCAGCTGCTCCATTTTGCCTGATGGCAGAGCCAGTCCGGCATGCAGTAGTGCATGAATGTGTTTCAATGCATAAAGGGGTGGAAAATGTCCGCTTTGGCTTCCCTGCTGCTGCATGCAGGAATAAGGGTACCTCCACTTCCCCATCTAAAGCATGCAACTTCATAACCTTCACCTCCATTTCCTGAGATTTGCTCCGCAAAATTGACTGGTGGCTATTTTTAAAAAGTTATGGTGGGAGGGATGCCAGGCACAGACCTGTGATTGCTGCTGGGTGGGCACCGTTTTAATTGAGCTAACTGCTCCAGAGTGGTGTAGATTTGCTCCAGGGATTGGTGTAGCATCGCTCCAGTGACAGGGTGGAGGGGACGGTGTATCTGCCCGGCACTCATTAAAATAGCAAAAAAGGGAAGACCAGGGCAGCGACATCAGTACAGTGGAGCTGCAAGCAGCTTCTGAAGATTACCAATAAAGGAGCATAAAGAAAAACAGGGGTGTGGAGAGGGGAGAAGGTGTCTTCATGTGACCTCCCTGAATATAGTCATCCATCCATCCATCCATCCATCCATCCATCCATCCATCCATCCATCCATCCATCCATCCATCCATCCATCCATCCATCCATCCATCCATCCATCCATCCATCTATCTATCTATCTATCTATCTATCTATCTATCTATCTATCTATCTATCTATCTATCTATCTATCTATCTATCTATCTATCTATCTATCCATCCATCCATCCATCCATCCATCCATCCATCCATCCATCCATCCATCCATCCATCCATCCATCCATCCATCCAAAAACAGAACTCCCACCAATGCTTCCTATTGTTTCCCTTTTTCCCCAACGAGCTGGGTGTAATCAGTTGTGTGTAATACCCAGTTGTTGTGCTTAATAGTCCATTCAGCCTCTAGCACACCTCCATATACGTACTTGTAATAAAAGGCACACTGGATTCCCGCTGATTTCCCCGTCCAGGTGCCAGTCCTTCCAGCACAGCCTCAGACCCTTCAGTGGGCTCCGTTGTGCTGCCCCCTTCATGAAGCCAGATGTATGTCAGACGGGTAGCGGGTGCTGAGATCCTCTCCTTCCTTACTGCAGCTGTTCCTTGGCAACTGTGAACTAGTTTTCTTGTCATCAGACCCAGGGCCTGTTAGCTGGCAGTTTTTCAACTTTGAATTGCTGCTCCAACATTTTAGAACCATTTATCAGAGTTCAACTCTCCAGCCATGGCTCTCTCCCAAAAAAAAGGGGGGGGGGGTGTTCGGCCTGTGTCCATATGGGCAGGTTTATCAAGATCCATGCATTCTTTGCTTGTGTTGTCAATGGAAACAAATATGGAGCCAATTTGCTGAATGCAGGCTTATGGGCAGGCTCAGCTGGGATAATTTATGCCAGAAAGGCTTCTCAGATGTGTAGCCAACAGCAGGCTAAGAAAGCAAAAGAAAATGGCCTCTAGTCTGCTGAGTCCAACAGCCTTATGGAGGTCTGAAAGATTTTTTAGAGGGCTGATTGCATAATGCTCGTTACACAAGCTGATCCTTAGCACCAATCCGGTCCTGGAAAGAGTGTGTTGGGTTTGAATGGTGAAAGTTGCATTCAACTGACACCACTGTTCTGAAATCACAGGACAGCCTTGGACCGGCCATGCTTTCTTTGCCTATGTTCTGTCTGTAAAATGGGAACAATGCCATTCAGTTTCACACAGGCATTTTGAAAACAAAACAAGACAGAAAGATTATAAAGCAGTCTCTGCAATAGCTTAGTAGTCAAAGAATATCATAAGGGATGTGGTGGCGCTGCGGGCTAAACCGCAGAAGCCTGTGCTGCAGGGTCAGAAGACCAAGCAGTCATAAGATCGAATCCATGCAATGGAGTGAGTGCCCGTCGCTTGTCCCAGCTCCCGCCAAACTAGCGGTTCGAAAGCATGCAAATGCAAGTAGATAAATAGGGACCACCTTGGTGGGAAGGTAACAGCATTCCGTGTCTGAGTCGCACTGGCCATGTGACCACAGAAGATTGTCTTTGGACAAAACGCTGGCACTATGGCTTGGAAACGGGGATGAGCACCGCCCCCAAGAGTCGAACACGACTGGACAAAAATTGTCAAGGGGAACCTTTACCTTTACCAAAGAATATCAAAGACCCAAAGAAGAAGAAAAAGTTGGTTTAAAGCAAAAATTATGTTTGAAGCTGCAACCCACTTCTGATTTCTACTGGGGGAAGCAATTTGTGCTGAACGAGTTTAGTTCTAAGTAAGCAACATTGTTTTCTCTTTGAGGAACCAAAAAGTGAGGCTCATCTCTTGTTTTCATTTGAAATGGACATTTAGGTACAAGAAGGGTTCAGCGGTGTGTGTGTGTGAGTGAGTGAGAGAGAGAGAGAGAGGGAGGGAGGGAGGGAGAGAAATGTGGGGGTACAGTTTAAAACATAACTTTTTGCTTTAGACCCAAGATCCCCCCTGCTCTGCTTTTGGGAACTGATATGATATTATTTGCACTTTAAGCTACTAGAGACTCTGAACAATGTTCCTTTTAAATGATTTTGTTCTGATGTTTTCTATGTTGTCTTCCTATCTTTTTTTCAGTTCTGGTTTGTGGCAAGTTTTTTGATCTAAGATCCTATTAACAAGTCAGCTTGTCCAACATACACTGGCAAAGTGTTATTAAATCATAGCTTGGCCCTTTGGAAGAGGAGGAGAGATGGATGAAGGGAAAGGAAGAAAGCATCTAAAGTATTTCATTAGAAGCCTCAAGCTGGGACCATGGTGAGGGGACTGCAGCATGGAAAACGTTTTGGTCATCCTAATGACGTGACTTGTTTGTGCCATTGCTAGACAGTCCCATTATGCCCCAGCTACTTATTAGACGACTCACTCCTGAGATGCTAATGATGAAAAGCTTGGCTGGAGTGTTGGTGGCTGGGCACCCATTGTACAGCGTATCACTTCCCTCTTTAACATTCCATACACTTCCAGCCATTGAGATTCTTTATGCTCCTACCTAGACTCTTTAGGGCAGCCAGCCACATATGCCTTGGGAAGGAGGTTGCAATGGTCTCCTGCAGCACTGGTTCAGACTAGAACGCTGAACAAGCCACTCTTCAGTTTTTTCTCCAGCTGCCATTCACTTTCGTACCATTCCACAGATGGCATTCTTTTAGTGCACTAACCCCCCGTTCTGTGCAGTCTTTGATATTCTGACTCTCAACTACTTTTGTGAAGGCATAATAATTATCATCATACTTCTTTTGTAAAGAGGAAGGAAGGAATTTGTACTAACCAGAAGGCATTGTAGAAACCAAGTTCAACTAAGTGAACTAGTAGGGACGTGGTGGCGCTGTGGGCTAAACCGCAGAAGCCTGTGCTGCAGGGTCAGAAGACCAGCAGTCGTAAGATCGAATCCATGCGACCGAGTGAGCGCCCATCGCTTGTCCCAGCTCCTGCCAACCTAGCCATTTGAAAGCATGTAAAATGTGAGTAGATAAATAGATACCACCTCAGTGGGAAGATAACAGCATTCCGTGTCTAGTCGCACTGGCCACGTGACCACGGAAACTGTCTATGGACAAATGCTGGCTCTATGGCTTGGAAACGGGGATGAGCACTGTCCCCTAGAGTCGGACATGACTAGGGAACCTTTACCTTTTACCTAAGTTCAACTAAAGCAAAGTTAAAGATGGAATATTGATAGCTATAGGGAAACCAATCCAAGTATCTAAAGACCCTCTTAAAATAGTGGTAGGAAAACCATAAGTAGAGGTGGGGAAATTTTACTTTTTGGGACTCCAATTCCATTCTGGATGTAGGATTTTAGGGGTTACAAGCAAAAAAGAGTCATTTTTGTCATCCCTGAACAGCAAGCCCTTTATATGAAAAAAAGAGCTCTTTGCTGATTGAAGGCTTTCATCATAAACGCTTTCTAGAAAGAGAATTAAATTGGTGTACTTTTCTGAATAAACATATGAAGAATCTGCCTATCGAGATGAGACTGCAAAGGGAAATACAGTGGTGCCTCGCTTAGCGAGTGCACCGTATAACGACGAATCCGTATAGTGATCCCCTTTTTCGGGATCGCTATACGGAGCACCCAATCGCCGCACCTCACATTGCGACAATTGGGGAGTCCAGCCGCCATTTTGGAGCCGCATTCGGCTGCTCCAAAATGGGCGGCGGACGACCCGAAATGGCCCCGCGCTGCGTTTTCGCGCCCTCCCCTCGCTTGCCAAGGGCGCGAAAACGCCGTGCGGGGCCAGGAAACTTCTCTAAGTGGGAAGTTTAGGGCCGATTTGGAACGCATTAAATGAAGTTTAATGCATTCCAATGGCTTTTTACTTCCCGCTTAGCGAAGATTTCACATAGCGAAGGTTAATCCGGAACGGGGGAACCACTGTACAGTTCTTCATTAAATCTTTCTGTAGAAGGGATCAGAATCTAGCCTTTTAGCTTCCACCAGCCCTCTCAGCTTTTACTCTCAGTGAAAAGAAGGCACGGAAATTCCTCACTATAAGGCAGATGTAACATTTAACATGTCGCTTGAACACACAGTTATTGAAGGTTAGGAAACCAAATGTGTATTTAATCACACCACTTCCATCAGACTTAAAATAGCCGTCTCTCTTTTGCCTCAGAACGTTACCCTAAATAGTGCCCCTAAATAGTTTAGGGAAAGGGTCCCACTGACTGCCAATCTAAACAGACAGAAGAGATGTGTCACTCCCAACCTGTTTGGCTAGACGACCACATGGGAAATCTACCTCTTTCTGAAAATTAACACAGGACATGAGATTGTGTGACTGTCTATATAGTGCTGGGCTACCTTGAAGGTAGAAAGAAAGCCTTGAGATGGAGCAACCAAGAGTGGTGGTTCTGCTTCAAAAGAGCATTGACTTTGAGGTGAGAGGGAAAGGGATGGGAAGGAAAAGTCTTAGGTACTGCTACTGCCAAGGAAGTTTCCTCAGAAACTGTCTGCACACACTTCTCATATATCCTTGTTACTTTATTTCACTGAGGTGAGTTCATTGGCCAATTTCCCTGAACGACCCCTCTGGCTTGTAATCATAGGCAACCAAGTGGAGGGATAGATGTTTTTCTGTTCCACCTTGCATCCTCTGAAACAAAACTTCAGATGTAGCCTAGAAATTAAGTACATCCAAAAGACTGTAATTTAAAATTCAAAGATCCGAATCCTCTTGCCTAGTTATGCTGGCACAACACAACGTGTGTAATGTTTGCAGGTAAATTGCCTTAAATTAAGAAATCACCATGGACATTATTTAGTTGCACACTGAGTTGTGTGTCTCAGCATGCAAATGGCAATTTCTAATGCAATTTCTTAAGCTAGGGCAATTTGCCTCTAAAAGTTATGCCATTCATATAGCCATGCAATAAGATTCTGACTATTATATCTAAGAATTCCGTATGTGGAACTCTAGATCTCTCTTTTAAAAGTCTGAAATGATTAGTTCTATAGAACTATAATATAATAATAAGCTTTCATAGTACCAAGTGTGAGGAAAAAAATAACAGTAACAATAGGAGTTGTCATAGCAACACCATCCCACCTCAGAATGGTTTGTGGAAAAAGACAATGTATATGTATATTGATCAAATCTCGTGCATTTTTTCCCACTTTATCTACACACATGATCCTATTTTATTGTATTTTATAATGTTTTATACTTGCTTGTAAGCTGTCCCAAGTAGACTCTGTCTAGAGGAGCGGGATAGAAATCAAATCAAATCAAAACAAAACAAATCAAAACAAATCAATCAATCAATCAATCAATCAATCAATCAATCAATCAATCAATCAATCAATCAATAAAAATGCACTTTAGTTTCATTCAGAGTAATCTGTTGCAGCAGGTTTGCCTAATGTGGCACATTGTCACAGTGATTTGATCAAACAATCATGGCATGTCAAAATAGGGCCTTCTCGGCTGTTGCCCCCCAACTTTGGAATGCCCTCCCTATAGAGATCCACCTGGCTCCAACACTTTTGGCTTTTCGGCGCCAGGCAAAGACCTTTCTGTTCAGCCAGCATTTTAATTAAACAGTATTCTCTAGCTGGCCACATGAGCAGCAGGACTTATTAATATTAATGTTTTAAGAATTGTTTTAATATAGGATATTTTATATTGTCTATTTTAATGTTTTTAAGTTTTAATATTGTTGTACGCCACCCAGAAGCCACTGGTAATGGTGCTTCTAAAAAAATTGTAAAATAAAATTGTAAAATAAAATCCATGGATGTATATCCCGTTCTTCTCATCCATGTGTGAAGAAATGCCACAGCCAAGAGGAACTTTGAAAAAAATCACATCAGACTTTGAATCTCTGAGGAGGAAGTTGAAGGACTTTGGGGCCTAGATGGTCTTCTCATCCATCCTACCAGCATTCAGAAGAAGAATAGAAAGGGAAAGGGAAAATACTCGGGGTGAACGAGTTAGCTATGAAGCTAGGGCCAATGTGAGGGATTGGGATTTTGGGACTACGAGTTTTGCTTCCTGGAAGATGGATACTGGCAAGTGATGGGTTGCACCTCACAATGACTGGGAAGAATGGCCACAGCATGAAGAACTTAATCACAAGGGTCTTAAACTGAAATGGAAGAAGGAGGGAGACGCAAATTCAGAAATAAAGACAGATGAAGTCTTATGCAAAATAAGAGAAACAGAGCAAGCAGCTCTGATGGGGTCTAATAACAATCTTCATAAAAATATACGAAGGAAACCAATCTACAAATCACACAGACTCTGCTGCCTATATATGAATGCCAGGAGTATGGTAAACAAACAAGAAGAACTGGAAATCTTAATTCAAGAGGGTAAATGCAATTTGGCAGGGATAAGTGAAACTTGGTGGGTTGACTCCCATGACTGGAATACATTAATTGAAAGATATAAATTGTTCAAAGAGAATGGAAAGAATAGAAAGGAAGGTGGAGTCACACAATGTGTAAAAAATACATATTCCTGCACAAAAATACCGGAAGATGAGCTTGATTTTGCCATTCAGATTAATATAACCGAGGTGAAAAATAAAAGGAAGTCTACTACCAATCACCCAGTCAAGGAGAAGATACAAATGAACCCTTTGAAAAACAAATTGCCAGAATTTGAAAGAGACCTGATGTCGCAGTAATGGGAGGTTTCAATTATCCTGATATCTGTTGGGAAGCAAATTCTGCCAAACATGGCCCTTCCAGGCTTGTGTGGCTGGTAATTTTCTCCTTCAAAAAGTGGAAGAAGAAACTAGAGGATTAGCTACCCTGAACTTGATCCTCCTAACCAGTAGAGATGACTTGGTGGAAGAAGTGACCGTAAGGGAAACTCTGGGGGAAAGTGACCATGCTGTACTTGAGTTCTTGATTTCAAAGGAAACAAAAGTAGAGTGTAGCTGCATGGGTATGCTGGATTTTTGTAAAGCCAATTTTAATAAACTCGGAACAATGGTAAATTAAGTCCTTTGGCAGGAGATACTGACAAGAAAACAAGTCCAAGATGGGTGGGAATTTCATAAAAAGGAAATTCTAAAGGCATAAGTACTGTAAATGTAATAAAGCTTGATATCAGGAAAGCTTTTGACAAAGTGCCCCATGATATTCTGATTCACAAGATAAATAGGTGTGGGCTAGATTAGCAACTATCAGATGAATGCACAATTGGTTACAGAATGTATCCAGAGAGTGTTTAACAATGGCTCTTTCTCAAACTGAAGGAGGTAAAAAGTGGGGTATCACACTGTTCAGTCCTGGGCCCAGTACATTTTTATTAATGACTTGGGTGAGGGTACAAGGAATGCTTATCAAATGTGCAGATGACACAACATTGGGTGGACTAGCTACTACCCTAGAAGATATAAACAAAGTTCAGAAATATCTTGATAGGTTCAAGTACTGAGCTGAGAATAACAGAATGAACTTTAACAGACATAAGTGCAAAATTCTACATCTAGGGGGAAACAAACATAGTTACAAGATGTAGATACTTCACTCAGCAATACTACATTCAAGAACGGTCTTGGAATTGTTGTCGATCACAAGCTAAAAATGACCCTATAGTGCAATGCAACTACAAAAAAGACAAATCCTATTTTAGGCTGCATTAACAGAGGTAGAGTCTCCAAATATCATGAAGTATTTGTTCCCCTGTATTAGGCACTGCTTAGGGCTCATCTTAAGTACTGTGTCCAGTTCTGGACACTGCAATTCAAGACAGATGCTGACAAATTGAAACAAGTTCAGAAGAGGACAACAAGGATGATCAGGGGACTGGAAACCAAGCCCTATGAGGAAAGATTGAAAGAACTTGGCATATTTAGCCTTAAGAAAAGAAGACCAAGGAAAGCTATGATGGCACTATTCAAACATCTGAAAGATTGTCATACAAAGGAGGGGCAGGATCTGTCCTCAATCATCCCAGAGCATAAGATACATAATAATGGGCTCAGATTTCAGTTGAATATCAGGACAAATTTCCTAACTGTTACAGCGGTAATGACAGTGGAACCAATAACCTTGGGAGGTGGTGAGCACTTCAATGCTGGAGACATTCAAGAGAAAATTTGACAGCCATCTGTCAGATATACTTTAATTTGGATTCCTGCATTGAGCAGATTGTTGGGCTCGATGGCCATACAGGCCCCTTCCATAACTATTATTTCATGATTCAATTATAATGTTAATCCTGTATCTGCAGCTGCAGATGTTTCTAGAATGGACTATCCTCAGCAACAAAGACTAATTTCTTCAGGGTGCAGAGTTTTAAAACATTTGAATGAGCAGGAAACAAAATAAAAGAACAAGCTAAAAGATAGCAGGAGCATTGAACATGCAACAATATAAACATGGGCTGTTTTCTGGAAGATAGCTGTGTGCATCTACTGATAGCTATACTTCTGCAACTGTAATAATTGTCTTTGTCATCATCATCATCATCATTGCATACTCTTAAGGCAATTGCAACTGACAACAACCCTTCCAAATATCTCCAAAGTATAAAGTGCTTAAAAGTGGTTTACTGTTGCATTCATCTAGGGGCGCTTTGGGGCTGTGCAGCTTTGTTGTTGTTCAGTCTTTAAGTCGTGTCTGATCCTTTGTGACCCCACGGACTAGAGCATCCAGGCCCTCCTGTCTTCCACTGCCTCCCGGAGTTTGGTCAAATTCATGTTGGTAGCTTTGATGACACTGTCCAACCATCTCATCCTCGGTCGTCCCCTTCTCCTCTTGCCTTCACACTTTCCCAACATCAGGGTCTTTTCCAGGGAGTCTTCTCTTCTCATGAGATGGCCAATGTATTGGAGCCTCAGCTTCAGGATCTGTCCTTCCAATGAGCCCTCCGGGTTGATTTTCTTCAGAATGGATAGGTTTGTTCTCCTTGCAGTCCAGGGGACTCTCAAGGGTCTCCTCCAGCACCACAATTCAAAAGCATCAATTCTGCATCTGTCAGCCATCTTAATGGTCCAGCTCTCACTTCCATACATCGCTACTGGAAAAACCATAGCTTGCGGACCTTTGTCGGCAAGGTGATGTCTCTGCTTTTTAAGATGCTGTCTAGGTTTGTCATCGCTTTTCTCCCAAGAAGCAGGGGTCTTTTAATTTCGTGGCTGTTGTCACCATCTGCAGAGATCATGGAGCCCAAGAAAGTAAAATCTCTCACTGGCTCCATATCTTCCCCTAAGGCTATATGGGCTGATTCTTCTCCAAGAATGAAGAGTAGCGAATTGAATTCTCAACCTCTGGCTCCAGGTACTCCAGCTCTCCAAACTATTCACCCAGCTTGTATAACGTGCATATACTATCAGGCTGTATCATTAAAAAAAACAGTAGCCTTGCCCCTGGAATTTACGTAACTGGAAAAGTGGGGAGTGTGTAACAACATGGGCAGGGCAAGCCTATCCAGGTTGATCCTACTCTTGATCATGGAGAATTCCAGTGTCTGAAATAGATAGTGGCCTGTAAAGCACATGCCAGGAGGGACACTGTGAACAAAGGAGCAGTCTTCTTGCTGTTTCCCTCCCTTTACACCCACAGTTCTCTCTTCCTTTAACCAGTTGAAACCAATCAGAGGAAACTGATCTGTGCCACAGCTCATGTAGACTTGGGGGCTTTTTGTGAGTATGTCTGGGGAGCAAAGAGTTGTGGATTCTTTATCCTGGGTTTGCTCAATGCCCTCTGGCACACCTTCTTTCCCTCTTCTCTGACATCAGAGTTCTCCTGGTAAAGAGGATCCCACTATGTCAGCTTCCACAGGGATAATAGAACTCTGCCTGCCAAGGCCCCAGGCAGTCTGCTGGAGGAAGGAGAAGTGGGCGTTTGGCAACGCCAAACTGGCATTGATTCATCTCTTTCCCTGCCTGCAGGTATAAAAGAACTCTGCCTGCAGAGGCAGCACCTCTCCATGTGCCTCCGTGGCACACAAGGTGCAGCACTAAGTGCACACTTAACGGTACAGATGGAGTCACAGCAGGAGTCAAGTCACATAAGCTGAGCCCTAACTTCCAAGAGATCTTTATAAGGACTCCTTCAACAGCTACTTTTTTGTACTCCTTCCTTCTTGCAGTTTTAAAATACCACAGCCTTCCTAATTATCCCCTCTCATTTTAGTTTGTTTGTGACATTCTCTCCCCCCCCCCACCCCCATCTCAGCCAGCTCTGGGGAGGAGCTGCTAACTTGGTCTTTGTCTGCTTGTGGAGGGATGTTCCGATGGGGAAGAGAACATGGAGGGGGGAATCAGGAAGCAGCTATTGCAGTCGTTCAGGGCAGGGGGAGATATGGTGGGGAATAGCACTCACAACACCATGTGAGAGGGAAGGGGGAAAGGCTATTGGTTGCCCTGAAGCTGTTCCCTGCTTTGAAATAGCTCGGATAGCCTTGGTGGCAGGCCCCCTGGGTTGAAAATGCCACTGTTACATGCCAGATCAGTCACTGGGAAAACAACAGTCATACTGGAGTGTCTCAGGACTTCATGTCTTCCATGATGACCATGGGGTTGTCCCAAATAATATCTGCTCCCACTCACACTGCAAGGCACACTTTAGTCCTGGTTTTCCGTACTGGGGTAGATGTTGGTGATTTGGGTGTGGAGGAGCTCTCTGAAGTTACATTGTCGTCTGGCGGGCTTTAGACTCACTGGAACTCAGAGCCTCTTCAGGGGTTGGGGACCCATTAAGATGGTCCACCCCAGGAGGCTTATGGATCCGGATGGTTTCCTGATGGCTCTTGGGGAGTTTCCTGTTGCCTTGGCAGGCAATTCTGTTCAAGCCGCAGTTGACCTCTGGAACGGGGAAATTGTCAGGGTTGTTGACACAATTGCTCCTAAGCATCCCTTCCCATGAAGTAGAGTCCAATGGCCCCCTGGTTTACTGGGGAGCTGGTGGTGATGAAACAAGTGGGGTGGAGACTAGAATAAGTAGTGCAGAAAGCCCAGAGTGAATCCTGCTGAACACAGGCTAGAGCCCATTGAAAGCTCTGTTCCGAGACAGTGATGGTGACAAGGAAGCCTTTCTTTGCTGCCACCATTGTATTTGCACAGAGTTGCCCAGTGGAGCTTTTGCGAGTGGTCAATGGCCTGTTATATCATTGCCCACAGGAAGACAGTAGCTTGCTGTGAAAAATTTGCACAGCACTTTGCAGGCAAAATTGCTCAGATCCGCTCTGACTTAGATTCTGTAGTTAATACAAGTCCTGTAGATGTAACTGTGGCTCCTGCTTGTCTTGTGTTGACGGATAAGTTTCAATTTTTGCAGCCTGATGATTTGGACAGGATCTTAGGAGAGCTGAAGGTTACCACCTTTTTGCTAGACCCTTGCCCGTCCTGGTATATAAAAGCTGTTGGCCAGTCTCCAATATCCCATTCTTGGGCAAGGTACTGCAGTGTGTGGTGGTTTCTCAGATCCAGGGATTTTTGGATGTGACAGATTATCTAGACGCATTTCAATCTGGCATCAGTCCTGGTGATGGGACAGAGACTGCTTTGGTCACCCTGGTGGATGACTAGGCAGGGAACTGGACAAGGGGGAGTGTGTCCCTGTTGGTTCTGCTGGATCTCACAGTGGCTTTCAATACTGTCAACCATGGTATTCTTCTGGGTCATCTCTTTGGGATGGGACTCAGAAGCACTGTTTTACAGTGGCACCAGTCCTTCCGGGAGGGGAGAACTCAGAAGGTGGTGCTGATGGACTCTTCTCTGAGAACCTTACTGTTGCCCTGTGGTGTCCCTAAGGGTTCTGTTTTGTCTCCTATGCTATTTAACATCTACATGAAACCACTGAGAGAGGTTGTCCAGAATTCTGGGGTTTGGTATCTTCAGCACGCTGATGACACCCAACTCTATCTGTCCTTTCCTTTCCATCTAAACCCAAAGAAGATGTCTCAATTCTCAATCAGTATCTGGTGTCAGGAATGGACTGGTTGAGAGCGAAGAAACTGAAAATTAATCCAGAAAAGACAGAGGTACTCCTGGTCAGCTGAAAACCAGATCAAGGAATAGGGTTGCAGCCTGTGCTGGATGGGGTTACGCTCCCTCTGAAAACACAGGGATGCAGCTTAGGGGTGTTCCTGGATTCCTCTCTGAGCCTGGATGCCCAGGTTTCAGTGTGGCCAGGAGTGCCTTTGCATAGTTAAAACTAGTGTGCCAGTTGCGCTTGTTTCTTGAGAGGTCTAATCTGGCCACACTGATACATACCCTAGTTACATCTCGGTTGGATTACTGTAACACGCTCTACATGGGGCTGCCTTTGGAAAGTGTTTGAAAACTTCAAAAGGTCAAAAATGCCACAGCCAGATTGCTGTCTGGAGCTGGTTACAGGGAACATATAACTCCTCTGTTATAGCAGCTCCACTGGCTCCCAATCCATTTCTAGGCACAATTCAAAGTGCTGATTTTAACCTACGAAGTCCTTACTGGGTTTAAGATAATCAGGGGAGGCCATTCTCAGTATTCCACCACCCTCACAGGTGCGCTTGGTGGGGACATGCGGCAGAGCCTTCTCTGTTGCTGCTCCCAGACCCTGGAACTGCCTCCAATGGGAAGCCAGGCTGGCCCCATCTTTGTTGTCCTTCTGCAGACAGGCAAAGACCTTTCTCTTCAGGCAGGCTTTTCCTTCCAGGGTATTAGCTGTTCCACCCAATTTTGTCATCTGCAAATTTAATTAGCATCCCCTGCATCCCCTGATTCTGGTCATTAATAAAAATATTGAAGAGCACATGGCTCAGGACTGAGTCCTGGGGTACCCCACTTGTTATCTCCTCCCAGTTTGAAAAGGAGCCAGTCTTCACCATCTGAGTGTCCTGTTTCCCCAAAAGTAAGATCTAACTTGAAAATAAACCTTAGTATGATTTTTCAGGACGCTTGTAATATAAGCCCTACCCCAAAAATAAGCCCCAGTTAAGTGAAACCCTGCCCTCCAACATTGTGTAGCAACCAGAAAATGACAGGACTGTATTTGAATCAATGTAGATTGTTGTACATGGAAAAAAAATATCCCCTGAAAATAAGCCCTACTGTGTTTTTGGAGCAAAAATTAATATAAGACCCTGTCTTATTTTCAGGGAAACATGGTACAATTCTGTAACCAACTGTGTATCCACTTGACAGTTGTACTGTCTAGCCCACTGTCTAGTTTACTAATCAGAATATCATGGGGCACTTTATGAAAAGCTTTGCTGAAGTCAAGATATACTACAGCATTCCCTTTGTCTACCAGAGAGCTTGCCCGATGGAAAAATGAGATCAAGTTAGTCTGGCAGGATTTGTTCTTGACAGATCTGTGTTGGTTTCCAGGTATTACTGCATTGTTTTCTAGGTGCTTGCATAATGACTGTTTTATTATCCTGAATTTTCCCTGGGATTGATATCAGACTGACTGGTCTGTTTGACACCACTTCAGCTACCATAGCCTCAGTCTAGGATTTATAGTTCAGTACTTAAAACTGCTTGGTGAAGAGCTCCAGTGGATTCCTCTGGAGTATGGTGAAGTAGAGTCTGAGTACATCATCAAATTTCACTTCTCTCTTGAATTGCACGGATCTGAGTAGGATGGTTTTGGTTATGCACAGAGTTGCTTTTTTCAATAAATAACTAAATAAATATTCAACAAATTTGTTGTTCAATGCTGTCAAGTTGCTGCTTCTGACTGATAGCAGCCCTTTGAATGAGTAATCTCCGAAAGGTCCTGTCCTCCACAGTTCTGCTGAGCCCATGTAGACTCAAGGCTGCGGCTTCCTTTAGGGAGTAAATCCATCTTGTATTTGGTCTTCCTCTTTTCTTGCTGCCTTCCCCCTTTCCCAGCCCGCTCCCTTGTCATGGCAGCTCCATGTGGCAGCTGAGAGGGTGCTGGGCCAGGCCGGGAGGCTGACGCAGGCTGGGGGAGGGGGTGGGGTGGGCGTGAATCAACTGTTTGTGCTTTGTAGTTATGTTGTCGTGGGCATAAGAGTTATACATGAATTCTGAACTGCAAGGAGGTCTGGCACCCTTAATCCCAGTGTTGCTGAAAGGAGCAGGTTTGAGAGCTGGGGGACAGAGCCATGAATCCAGAATGGGGCCATGGCAGTTAAAGTGGTATCCAAACACTGTGTTCCACAAATTAATATTAACGGATAAATTAACAGTTGAAAGGAAATAATAGAATGGAGCACGAATCTCAGTGGGGGAAAGTAAAGAGTTATCTTAGAGAGAAAGAGAAGAAAGATTCCAAGCCTGTACCAGGTGACTCAGGCATAAATCAGACGCAGTACTGCTCTCAACATTGGAAGTGGTAAAAAAAAACCAAAGTAAAGCAGATTGTTAATATAGATATAAAAATTAGAGTTAAGAAAGGTATTAAGATTGCGAAGAAAATAAATGTCTGGTGGAAAATAAGGAAATAAAGATGTTAAAGACTTACTATTTTGTGCAAGAGATTATAGAAAGTTATCTTGGTTATGTGCTTACATTGTGATAATTATTTACTTTGATTGTTTTTTTAAAAGGCAATAAAGATTTTAAAATTAAAAAATATATGTTTAATGCAACTACACACATGGACTTCTCTGCAGATGTCAGGGCGGCTAACTGTTCAATAGATACCTTGACAATAAGCACAGCTAGTCTCACAGCCGTTAAGCACCATCACTCCCTTGCTAGGCTGTGTGCCTTTTCCTTTGCCTTGCATTACAGCCTGGATCTTTTTGTCGATAGTTTTCAGGCTAAATGTCTCAAGTCTGCTAGTGACTCATCTGTCTGCACTGCTTCTGATGCCGTCTGATGCTGAACGTTGCAGACAATGTTCGTTTATTTACTGAAGTGGCTGATTTCTATTTTGGCTGTTATTATGGTGTCTTGCAAAGTACAAGCAAAATGTGCAAAACATGGAGCTAAATATTCTCATTCAGCAGATCTACTGAAAGACAAATTAGTCATCAGTAAAGTAAAAAGGAAACGTGGCTGTAGAAATGGATTCCTATGGCATGGATGTTGAAGACCCCCCAGCACAACAAGCTGAGACAACTTCAGCACCACACCTGAGACCAGATCAGCCAGCTCAGGGTTGGTGGTACACCAACAGAATCCCTGTTCTCTCCAGGCACCCACTTTCAGGTACATGCACTCAAACCCAGCAGTCTGTGGGACAGAGCAGCTGGTAAGGGTGATTGAATTTTGGTAGACTACTGCAGCAGACTGTTCCTCTCCCCTCCCCAGGTGTGGCCTGCTGCTGCACCAAGAACCTGGGTGAACAAACCTGAGAAAGACTAACACCAACCAGGTGTTGGGAAGTCAGAGAGGAGGGAAGAGAGGTGGAAGGAAAGCAGCTGCCTCATAGTCCAGAAGCTGGCACGGCTTGGTCCTTTAGAGAAGTGGCAGTCCATCATGTTGAAGTTTAGCAGGGGAATGGAGGGACACAACAACAGATGTTTCCTGGCCCACACAGTTCCCCACCCTGGCAGATGACACACACACTCAGAACACTGACAATACCTGGTGTTGGACCTTGTACTAAACCAGAGGAGAGGGCAGCCACCTCTCTAGGTGGTCTACCCATATTTGGGTCAATCTACAATTCCACTATGTCTCCTTCATAGCATTGTAAAACATGCACTTACCACACTGAGTGGAAGCTAGGATGAAAATGTATACACCCTTAGCGGAAGATGAGTATAATTGCGCTTGGTAGAAACTGTGTCTGAGAAGACATGTATAGACTTGTGCTATAATGTACGATAAATATTTAACCTCCTGGTACACATCTGTTTCTAGGATACCATTTAAGGCTAACATTCTGTAGACAGTACTCATAATGAAAAATCAATCATACTTGCATCACAATGTTGTTTTTTATAAGGTGGTTGAGAGGCATTGGTTTGGGGCAGTACTGGTTTTCTCTTCAGCTTTTGTGGTTATGCCAACGGATGGAGCCTTGTTAGCAGCGATTTCCTATTTCCTTCAGAATGGCAGCATACAACCTAATAAATTGTTAATGAGGGTGACTTCAACACTTGTGGGATTTTATTTTTCTTAAGACAGAAAGGCCTTCTCATGACCTCTAATGTTACCTCTTAGCCCCACAAAGTAAATAATATAACATGTACTACTCCCTTTTCAAAGGCCTAATTTCCTCCTCATAAAATACTTTAAAAAACTATTGGATGCATTATGGATGGAAAATAAACGGGGCTGGTTGGGGAATGTTCACATAGTAATATGTTCTTCTCTGTTTTAAAGGGGGAAAATCATCCCTACCTCAATCACTCAAATCTGACATCAAGGGAAATAGAGGTTTGGGGACAGTTCAAGGCACATTTCTTGAGTGTTTTGCTTCAGCAAGTGAGTTTCACTTCCCTCTTATTGTCATACAGAGCAGAATTTGGTCCACACCATGGACTCTTAAAACAACAACCAATATCTCTGACATAACGACCTTCCTGGGACATTGGACCATGAGGTACGACATCTCCATGGAGATTTTCAAAGGGATAATATATATTGTCTGTTTAATCTTATCCTAGTGGTACACTAATGTAGTGAAGCGCCTATGCTATACTAAACCCCATTGTTCCCCACAATTACACACAGTTCATATAGCAGAATTATGACATCAGGGCCATCTGGGTGATCTCCACAACTGTCTATGCAATGTCAGCTCTGGGCAGAAATTGGAAGAGTCACTTTTTTGGACTACTACTCCCAGAATACCTTAGCTAGCATGACCATTGGTCAAGAAAGCTAGGGGGTTCTGGAAGTTTTAAGACCCAAAAGCAATACTATCTAAGTTTTGGTTTAGGCTCCTCAGGAAAAAAATTATTCATTCATTCATTCAATTTGTACACCACTCCCATTAGTGTCACAGCACTACTCTGGGCAGCTTATAACTCATGAAATAGAAAACAAAAATAAAAATAGAGCTATTAAAACCAATAGCAATAACCCTAAATTAAGACCCATTTCCTGTGTAATCATACCCACTATCACTGTGGCCACAAGCAGTTCCAGGGTGTCAAGGATAATTTCCTAACCTGGCAGAACAAGGTTTGTATTAATGAGCATCCATGATTGTATAGGTGTCCAAGAATGCTGAGTAATGCTGAGTCATGGATGTTGCATCATCTGCTGAGTCATGGATGTTGCAACATCTGCTAGTTAGTTAGTTAGGCATCCTTCAATCTCGAAAGACTATGGTAACATGCTCTGTATGGAGGACTTGGAACAGCGTCTAGTGTGGCTGAGGAGGCCAATTGGAGAGTGACAATCCCTTCCACACTGAAGACAAATCCAATCTGTCCCGTCCAGCTCCCTGATTTTGCTGCTTTTGTGATTTCCTCTTTGCCTCGGCCTGCTGGACAAGGGTCTCTTCAAATTGGGAGAGGCCATGATGCAACGCCTGCCTCCAGGCTAAATGTTCAGATGTCAAGATTTCCCATCTGTTGAGGTCCATTCCTAAGGCCTTCAGATCCCACTGGCAGATGTCCATCCATGATTGTACAGGTGTCCAAGAATGCTGAGTAATGCTGAGTCATGGATGATGCAACATCTGCTATGATTGGCTCTATGCTAACATGTATATTTGTGAAGCTGAACTGATGATGTACCTCCCACCACTGATCCATTACTTGTGTCATGCTGCCAGTTGGAACTTGACAGGTCTCAAAGTCAACCTAGGGAATTGTTCATTGCAATTCAGTGTATAAGTTGTTACAGGATCAGATTTAGTAGAGCAACATGTTACAAAGGAACACAGCTGGGTTAATTGAGGCAGCTGTGTGACAACCAATTTGGTTGGTTGAACCAAGGATAAAACTAGCCAAGCTTACAGAGACAAACTGTTGGGTAGTTGGGTAGTTGAGTAGTTTGGGTTGGTTGTTGTGTTGCTGGTGATCTTGTTGCTGAGAGCTGTATATACTGCATCGTTGGATGAAGATTTGCTGCATTGCAAGGAGAAGATCCTGGGAGAAGACTATCTCCGTGGTGAGAGGAGAAGACTTCGTGGATGCTGGACTATTTACATTGGTAACAATATTTAGTTACTGAAACTGTAAATTTACCATTGCTAACTGAAGAACTACTGTGAATGACCAGGACTGTATAAAGACCAAGAGAAGCTGTATTTACCCCTGTATATATGGACTTCAATGTAAATAATACTTTCAACACTACAACAGTGTCTGTTTGGTTTCATCTCTGAGCAGTTCACTTCACCATTACGCCCCCTGGCGTAGTCTGGTAACGCAGCACCTCTGTCAATTGGTTATGGGCCCAGACAGCGCACCAGACTGCATCCAGGTATAAATTTAAGAAGTTATTGAAGAAACTGCTGACCAGAGAGAGCCACGTAGTGTGGCTACAGTCTGTGGTAAAGATGGCCAACGAAATGTCTATGGCTGGACTGTGCATAAAAAAGTTGAATGGAGAGAATTATGCAACTTGGCAGCAGAAGGTTCAGTTGCTATTACAAAAGGAAGCATTATGGGACATTGTAGAAAATCCCCCAGCAGTCCTAGATGAAGAAAAAAGAGCACTAAACTTTAAAGCTCTGGCTATTATTGGGTTAACTCTAGAAGACCGTCTTCTTATCCACCTGAGAGGCCAAAACTCAGCAAAGAAGGCATGGGAGGATTTAAGGAGACTCTTCGTAAGAGATAACGTCGGAAGCCAGATTCAAATTGCTAGAAAACTTTTCCGAACTAGACTGCAAGCTGGAGGGTGTATGCTTCAACATTTAGAGGCAATGAAGTCAATGTTGATGGACTTACGGGAAAAGAACATCACATTTACAGAAATACAAGAAGCATTTATTATCCTGTCTTCATTAGATGAGTCATATGATCAGCTGGTGACCAATTTAGAAATTCTTCCTCAAGCAGAGCTAACAGTAATTAATATAACGGGCAAACTGTTAGAAGAGGAACAAAAGAGAAAAGATAACAAACAGCTCCGAGACTCCAAACTCACTAATCACCGTGATAAGCTGAAAGAAAGTGAGGAGGAGGGGGACACAGCTGCAAGCATTCATTCTGGAAAACGCTGTTTTTCCTGTGGCTCAAGAAAACATCTGATGAAAGACTGTAAATTTAAGAAAGGAAAAGAAAAACAAACCAGACGCAAGAGAGAAACACTAAGCCTGACTGAGGAAATTTATAACTCTGAACAGGGAGAAGAGTGGATTGTCGACTCTGGAGCAACTGCCAGCATGTGTAAGAGCAAACAGCTAATATTTAACTACCAACCTGTATCCAACCAACAAGTATGCTTAGCAAATGGTGTTAGTGCTAAGGTACTGGGAAAAGGTAAAGTGAAATTGCCTTATATTGCTAGACCAATAGATGTTTTACATGTTCCAAATTTGAAGCATAATTTACTTTCTGTGAGTTCATTAGCAAAGAATGGGTTTGTTAGCACTTTCTATGAGGAGAAATGTGTAATAACTAGCAAGAACAATGAAAAATTGAATTGCTATGCTAGAAACAATTTATATAGACTAAACTGTACTAAGGCTAACAATGTCTATGAAAACAAATGTATACACAAAGATTGTATTCATTTATGGCATCAAAGGCTAGGACATGCAAACTACAAAACATTGAGAAAAACAATTGAAAACTCAGTAGGAGTTAATTTAAAGCAATGCAATGAATATGTGAATTGTCAAGCTTGCCAATTAGCCAAGAGTAAGAAAGCTCCTATAATGAAACATAGTGATGTACAAGTGAAAAATATATTAGATTTGGTGTCAGTTGATGTTATTGGACCCAAAAGTGCATCATTAGGAGGAGCCAGATACATTCTCTCTATCCAAGACCAAAAATCCAGGTTTGGATACTGCTATCTCATGAAAGATAAAAGTGCAGTACATGTAGAGTTTGAAAAATGGCTCAAATTTGTAGAGCGCAAAACAGGGAAAAAGGTTAAGGTGGTACAAACTGACAATGGAACAGAGTTTACCAATGCCAAATTTCAAGCAATATTAAAGAAAAATGGTATTACTCACAGGAGAGCCGCTCCCTATACACCTACTCAGAATGCCTTTATTGAAAGAAGGGGCCAAACTCTGCAGAACATGGCTGAGGCAATGATTAGGGGGAGTAATCTATCAGAGAAATATTGGGGGGAAGCTACACTTTGTGCGAATTTTTATATTAATATCCTTTGGCACAGTGGAATAAACAACATACCCTACACAGTTTGGACTGGGAGAAAACCAAATTTAAAATTTTTACATGTATTTGGATCTCCTGCATGGGTTCACATCCCAAAAGAAATAAGGAGAAAGGGTGAGAAGAAAGCCAGGTTGATGTATTTCCTTGGATACCAACAAAATAGGAGAGCATTTAGGTTTGGGTTGCCAAATACCAACAAACTTGTAATAAGTAGCAGTGCTTCTTTTAATGAGCACAGTAACTGGGACAAAATATGCAAACCCCCAGAAGCAATAATCAAATTGCATGAAAGGAATGAAAGTAGTGAAGATAGTGCAGATGAAAGTGACTCACAACCAGAGCAAGAAATTAAAAGAGAGGTAGAACCTGAGGAAATGCAATCAGACAAAGAAATTCCATCCAACTCAGAAAGGAGGGAAACTCTCGAGGAGGACAGAGAATTACCTAGGAGGTCTAGCAGAGAGAGAAAAACTCCAGACAGGTACAAGCCTGAGACCTATTATTGTCTCAATGTGGCTGAGCCAGAGACATATGATGACATATGTAATATGCCTGAGAAGGAACAAATAAAATGGAAAGAGGCAATGGATAAGGAGTTAAATTCATTAAAACAACTGAAGGTTTATGAGGAGGTGAAACTGCCTGAAAAATCAAAAGTAATTGGTTCCAGATGGGTATTTAAAAGGAAGGTGGATGCCAATGGTAATGTGAGGTATAGAGCAAGGTTAGTGGCAAAAGGGTATGCACAAACTTCAAACGACTATGATCAAGTTTTTGCACCGGCTCTAAGACCAGAGACATTGAGATTTGCTTTAACCTATGCAGCCAAGCATAATCTCATGACCAGGCATATTGATATAGAAACAGCCTATCTATATGCTGACCTGAAACACACAATTTATATGGAAATTCCACCAGGAATTGAAAGTGAAGGTAAATGTTGGATATTAAAAAAAAGTCTATATGGTCTCAGACAAAGTGGCCATGAATGGAACCAACATTTAACTAAAACTTTAAAGGATAATGGTTTTGTGCAAGGAAAGGCTGACCCTTGTTTATTTATAAATGAGAAGACACAAGCTATAATATTAGTATTTGTGGACGATTTAGCCATATTCACTAAGGATAAGAAAGAGGCTGAAAAAGTAATCCAAATGTTAAAGAAACACTACAAATTGAGAGATTTGGGAGAAATAAGTAACTACTT